>NC_065451.1:89626547-89804047 GCF_917563875.1 Diabrotica virgifera virgifera | reverse complement strand
CTACCATTATTTCTGTTTTCTTGATTTGAGCGTGTGGTGTTTCTATTCTGGTATTCTCGATTTCTGTCCTCATTCCATTGCCTATTTCTTTGTTCATAATTTCCTCTTCCGTTGTCTCTATTTTCGTTTTCCCTTCTGGGATTAAAATCTCGTCTTGTATAGTCCCTCCTATTTTGATTTCTATCTCTGTAATCCTGTGTTTCTCGGGGCCTGTAATCTTCTCGCGACCTTCTTGATTTTGTTTCTCTTACACGTAATTCTCTTATTTGTAGGAATTGGCATAAACTATCTATGTCTTTGTAGTTTTGCAATGTGATATGGTCTTCCAGCGTTTCTTCGAAATGTCTTGCAATCAGTTCGACTAATTGTTCCGATGAGTAATTATATTGTAAATGTTTTGCGTTATAGTAAATTTGTAATGCATATGTCCTTTCTGATATACCCATCCTATCATTGTATTTCCCATTTTGCAATTCCTTGTTAATTTCCAATTGTTGGACTTTTCCCCAGAAATAATTCAAAAATTTTTGTTCAAATTGTTGCCAACTGTCAAATTCTTCTTCTTTGCAATCGAACCATAGGCTTGCTTCATTTTTGAGATGGTTTCTGATAGTTCCTTTTGCTGTTTCGAAATTTCCGATGTGCTGTATTTTCTTTTTCAGGCTATTTATGAACGGCCCTGGGTGTAATCTTCTTACATCCCCGCCAAACCTTATCTTCACGTCATCTGTGCTATGTATAACCATTTCTCTTCTTTCTCCGACATTCTGTTGAGTATTGATTTCCGCAATCTTTCTTTCCACTTCTTCTATGTCTGCTTGAATAGCGTTTTGCAACTTGTTTTCCAAACTTTCCATTTCTTTTTTCTGGCAATTCGTTAACTCCTTTATTTTATTTTGAATTTTCATTTCTTGTTCTTTCATGTGGTCCTTCATTCTCATTTCTTGTTTTTGCATGTGATCTTTAATTTTCATTTCATACTTTTCTATGCGTTCCTCTATTTTCTTATTGTTCTCTTCTATCGCTTGTTTTGTTTCCTGTTGATTGTCATCCATTTTTTTCTCCACTTTATCCATTGTCCTTTTTGCTTCATCCATTTTTTGTGACTGGAGTTGCATCAGTTGTAATAGTTTATCTATTCCTGATAATTCTTGCTGTTCTGATTGCATGATTGTCGTGTCTAAAATATCTTCTTGGTCTGAATGTTCTTTTTGTTTTTTGTTGTCTTTGCTTTGGCTTCTTGTCACAGACATTTGTTTTCAAGAAGTACTATCCCCGCCAAATATGAAATTTTACTAGTGTTACCAAGACGACTTTTTCTCACCCAAATATTATAAATTGTCAATAAATATATCAAATGTAAATATCGTAAAAATAAATTATTAAATCAGTTATGTAAAATTTGTACCTAAAGAGATCTAAAATTTTATGTTATCAAATGTAAGTATCTCACTTTTTACCACAGGCATATAAATTTTCAAATACCGGCTTTACTCTTTCTATCCTTCAAATTTGCCACTAGAAATACTTTACAATGCTTTCCACGTTGGACGACAGTTGATGTGATCTTGATTATTGATATGAGATAATATTCTTATATGTCACTTAATTTAATCAATGTATTAATACTAATCTAATTAATTAACCAGATCACATATCAATATGTTTTCAATCTCAGGGCGAATTATAAATTAATTACTTACTTTCGTGGCTTCAAATATTTCTTAATGGTTCCTAATCGGGATAGAAAAGAAAAAAGTAAAAAAAATACACATATATGGGTTACAATTATAATCAAAATATTTTTTATTTTATTTAAAAGGCAATCAATGCTTAATATTTGCTATTTCTTATTATTCTTAAACATAACATTTACAAATGGGAATCTTATTTCCTTTTAGTTTTCAATTGAAAGTTTTTATTAACATTTAACTATTAGGAGTTATTAGCACAACTCTATTTAAGTTTGATGAAGCTTTTCTGATATTATTGATTATGTTATTCAATTTTTTATGTGGAATTTAATACGAAAAACCCATACATTCATGTCCAAACAAATGAGACTGACCTTTTCCTGGTGAACTGAAAATGTCCTCACACAAGACCCGTTTCCTGCTATCCTTGGCTGCGATCAAACCTCGTCCTGGCTTCCAGTAATGTTCTCCTTTGTAAAACTAGCTCGAATAGTTCTCGTTCCTGCTTCTGTTGTGATGCTGTGTTCTACCTTTTTCGAAACTGCTATCAGCTACCGGGACACTCTTGGCTCAAGGAGGTTCTTTTACTCTCGACCTGGCCTACTTCTCGTTCCACGATAGATACTCCACACTCACGGAACTACCGGCTTTCTCACTCTCCGTACACTACCGTCTACTACTCGACTTCACTTCTCGACAGCTCAAAACATTCTGCTCTCACTTTGTCATTCATTCACCTACTTTCTAAATATCCCTTCCAGATTCACAAATCAATCTTCCACCACCAACTCTCATTCGCAGTATTCCTCAAAACCAATTTTTAATCTTTCTAAATATGCTTAATGGATTTCCAAAGAAAATATTTAATTCCCATTCTAAAATACTTTCTAACTATTTACAAATTTTAATGACCTATTCTCTCTTTCAAATGAGTCTTATTTAGCATAGGCTAATGATCGAAACCTTCCGCGAAAAACGATAATGAACTATCATCTATTTCACTGAGTTTTATTTAGCATAGGCTAATGATCGACCTTCCGAGAAGAACGATAATGGTACGCGTCATTCACTTTGTTTATCTAAGCACATTGTTCCGAGTTTCGTACGCTTATTCTAATCACTTCTTAAAATTAAATATAACAATTTGTTGTATACAGGTATTTATATGCCCGAGGTTGAGAAAATTAAAAATATTTTATATTAAAGTGAATTTTGTTTATAATTATCAAATTTTAATTTTTATATCAAATAGAAATATAACAATATATATATATATATATATATATATATATATATATATATATATATATATATATATAGTTTGAATAATAAATTTAAAATAATAATATATAATAAATAAAATAAAATAATGGTAAAAATTTTATATAAACGGATTTGCTGAAAATGGCCTATTTTTTTGGACAGCCTAAAAACCCAAAAAAAGGAGAAATTTAAATGTTTTTTATGTGGCAAATTATAAAAAATGCATAAAAAGTATGAAAAAGACACAAAAAAATTAAAAACTGTAAATTATCATAAAACGAGAATAAAAACCACTAATAATATAGTAAATTATTAGAATAATATTTAATGTAATCGAAATATTGTAATTATCAACAGGTTTTTGATGTTATTTATTTATATTCATTAAGTTGCACATCAGAAAATTACCAAAATTACAGTTATGCGCAGTACTCGAGTTGTTGTAGATATGCGCACTGTTGCCACATTTAAAATTTATTTTTACGGAACAAAGATGTAATCGCATATTTTTTGTGTCTTTTTCATACTTTTTATGCACTTTATATAATTTGCCACATCAAAATTATTAAAATTTGGCCTCTTTTTGGGTTTTTAGGCTCCAAAAGTCCAAAAAAATTACCATAAAATGACAATACAAACAACAAATAAAATAGTAAATTATCAGATTAATATCAAATGTAATCAAAATTGTAATTATCAAAAGTACCCTTCCTCGCCGATATACAAAATCCGCACTGTTTAGGAGCACGTTTCTTCCTTAAGACCATTTTGTTGCACCTGAAAGTCATCTTTCCGTCCATTTTAAGGGTATTTCCGCACCGACACACTATCACGTCCTTCAACACCCCGTGATTAACAAAAAACTTTAGCACCTCGTCCTTGGTTTTCGCCATGTAGCCAGCTTCAAACACGCCGATGCTACATGGTTCAACACACGCCATTTTTGATGCTTAGTCCTAACACAAACACGGTATGAACAAGAAAGAACGAAAAGGACGCGCTGGTTAGCGTCGGTAACGCTAAGCCAACCCCCTTCTACCGCCTTAGTTAAGGGATGAAAGCATCGTTTCCAAGTTTAAAATTTTCGCAGAATTATTTCCATACCATATTATTTTTGTTTACCCCATATTATAAATGCAAATGCAGAAAGATGTTAAAACCAACAATTTTGATTATTTTAAGTTCAAAACAGAACCATAAAGCAATCTTCAAAAATAATATTTGCGGCAATATATTATAATTGCCTATTTATTGAACAAAAAATATCTGTATTTCCTTGTTTCATATTGTTTGATAATTTATGTGGCAACAGTGCAAATAGCAAATTGAAGTTAGTTGCAGAATAATTATAATATTATTAATGAAAATATAGCATAATCTTAGTAACCTTCTGAAAGACCAAACATAACCCAACCAAACCATTCAAATAAACAATAAATGAGACGAGTTACGGCAGTCAAGGCCAAGCAAATCGAATAAAAGAAGAAGAAAAAGACAAAGAAAGATTGAAACGAGCATTATGTTTGGACAGATTGCAATTGCGCGCAGAGGTCTGAAAGGAGGAAGACCTAACCCTTCGGTCCAAACCTAACTTACGGGTATTAGAGTGAGAGAACCGCAGGAGGTATTTGACCGCTGCGCGCAATCACAACCCACCCTTATGTTTATGTTTGAATAAAAAATAAAGCACCTTCCGTCTTTGCACAAGAAATTATAAAAAAATTTAAATTAGGCAACATTGCAGAATAAACTGTCATCAATCCATACGTAAGCGATCTGCGCATACTGTAATGGCGGCCATAATTTGAAATTGATGTGAAAATTTCACATTTTTAAATGAGATAAATACAAAAATTAAAGCCGAGCACAGTTAATTGTTAATTTTAAAATGATAAGAAGGTAAGGCAGATACCATATATACAGTTGTCAGACTTGTGGGAGCGGTGAGTCAACACTAAATAATTACCATATATATATATATATATATATATATATATATATATATATATATATATATATATATATATATATATATATATATAGTGGTTTGAAGTTTCAGCAATTCGGTCATGTGAAATAAAAGTCTATTTGTTATTTATTTCGTCACACTTTTGTGACTTCTTCAGGAGAAAACTGTAAATTTATTAAGATTAGAAATTAACAAAAGCTAAATATTTAATTACTTACAACTATAAGAGTATTAATTTAGATTTTTTTAACATATCGTAAGGGACATTGACTTAATTTTGATTTTGACATTTATTATTTCGGAGTTATGGTAACTGCAATAAATTTTATATTCATAGAATATTGTCTGATATTTAAAATTCTTTTTTTAATAATAAATAGGTCAAAGTAAACCAAAGAAAATATTAACGGAATTTTAAGGTGGAAAGGTATGATTAATAGTAGAAAAATTTTAGAAAGAGACTAGAGTATATTAAATTAATCTATAAAATGTAAGTGATGGTACATAGTGAGTTAGTATAAGGCTGATAATTTTCGAAATTAAATAAAAATTAAGATGGATTAATTATTAGGTGAATAATTGAGTAATTTGTTTGAATTTTTACATTTTTTGAAAATATTTTAAAGGTTATTTATTATTTAGAATGTTACAGTAGATATTACTCAAATGGTTAGTATCAGTCTTATAATTAATAGATTCTGGAGTTTTGATAATATGTACCATCTCAAGGAAGAGTCGTTTTTTATAATTGTCAACTTGTTCCAAGATTTTTACATTGTTAAAGTCAAATTTATGTCCTGTCTTTAAATGGTGTTCTACCAAGGCACAACAGTTTTTTCTGATATTACAGTCACTTTTATGTTGAGTGACACGTTGCTTAAGCCACTGTTTACTTTGACCTATATAACAACCTTGACATTCAATGCAGTTTATTTTGTAAATTATGTTGCTCATTAATCCCTTTGGAGTATTAGCTTTAGTTTTCGAGAACAACTTTGAATTTAGAAGTGGATTGTACTTGACTAATTTGATGTTTGGAAATGGTTTAAAAAGTGGGACAATTTGGTCTGTTAAATTTTTTACGTAAGGTATTTTTTTGTAAATAACTGGTTGAGGATTATTTATCAAAGCTCTATCACAGGAGTGAGTGTTGTAAATGAGTTTTTTTAAAATGTGTTTTGGGTAGCCATTGTTTAAAAACTAAAGCTAATACTCCAAAGGGATTAATGAGCAACATAATTTACAAAATAAATTGCATTGAATGTCAAGGTTGTTATATAGGTCAAAGTAAACAGTGTCTTAAGCAACGTGTCACTCAACATAAAAGTGACTGTAATATCAGAAAAAACTGTTGTGCCTTGGTAGAACACCATTTAAAGACGGGACATAAATTTGACTTTAACAATGTAAAAATCTTGGAACAAGTTGACAATTATAAAAAACGACTCTTCCTTGAGATGGTACATATTATCAAAACTCCAGAATCTATTAATTATAAGACTGATACTAACCATTTGAGTAATATCTACTGTAACATTCTAAATAATAAATAACCTTTAAAATATTTTCAAAAAATGTAAAAATTCAAACAAATTACTCAATTATTCACCTAATAATTAATCCATCTTAATTTTTATTTAATTTCGAAAATTATCAGCCTTATACTAACTCACTATGTACCATCACTTACATTTTATAGATCAATTTAATATACTCTAGTCTCTTTCTAAAATTTTTCTACTATTAATCATACCTTTCCACCTTAAAATTCCGTTAATATTTTCTTTGGTTTACTTTGACCTATTTATTATTAAAAAAAGAATTTTAAATATCAGACAATATTCTATGAATATAAAATTTATTGCAGTTACCATAACTCCGAAATAATAAATGTCAAAATCAAAATTAAGTCAATGTCCCTTACGATATGTTAAAAAAATCTAAATTAATACTCTTATAGTTGTAAGTAATTAAATATTTAGCTTTTGTTAATTTCTAATCTTAATAAATTTACAGTTTTCTCCTGAAGAAGTCACAAAAGTGTGACGAAATATTGAGAAATAACAAATAGACTTTTATTTCACATGACCGAATTGCTGAAACTTCAAACCACTATAACACAGTACGGTCGAAAATATTTGTACAAATATATATATATATATATATATATATATATATATATATATATATATATATATATATATATATATATACAAGTAGTATTTTGATTGACTTGATTGGAAATACGAATTTCACAAATTTTTTGGGTATTGAAGTCAAATTGGGACTTTAAAAAGCTTTACTTTTGAAATTGATACCAAACTTTAACAAAATTAATTAATATCACTAATATTTAACATTAACTTTTCTACTTTTTGAAAACATAAATTTCCTTATTTTCTTATCATAGATTTTTATTCAATTCCTTATAAACACCTATATACTATTACCATAGTTACATTTAGTTTTTGTCAGCCATGTATTTATGATAAACTAAACTTTTTAAAAGTCAATCAAATTTAGATCATTACTTCAAAATTTAACCAATTTTTATCCTTTGTTAAGTGTTTTTGCTAAAATTTTTTATTGTTTTTTATGTTATTCAAAATGTACAACAGCCGTTTACCATTGATATTTTTAATCTTATGTATAGTAACCAACATTTTTTTATAATCTAAATTCTGGTAAGTTACTCATTACTATTTGTTCTTTGATAAATATTCTAATAATTTTTTATCTTATTGCATTGTAGACATTCTTGAAAAAGGAAATAAACATTTCCGAAAGCTCGAATATTAGACAATAGTATACTTTAAAGCCCCAATATATATATATATATATATATATATATATATATATATATATATATATATATACAGGGTGAGTTTTTAGTGTGGGATCGTTCGATAACTCCATTATGGTATAAAATATCGAGAAAAGTTATTTAAAAAAAATGTAGGCAATGATATTCTCCAAGCTTGGAAAATATGTCCATTTCTACAGGGTGATCAGTAACTGCGTGGTATATCAAACATATAATTTTTTAAATGGGACACCCTATATATTCTCTCATATTTATATTCCCTTCATAATTCTTGTTCATATAATATATGGTTTTGCATTACTATACAGAGTATTTAACAAGTTATGACCATTTTTATTTCGAAATCACTATGAGATTAACACCCTGTATATAAAGAAGTAATTCGTAGACAATAATTTGTTTTATGTAATAAAATAAACAATATACTGTAGTTTTTAAATTAAGTCCAATTCACATCATTGACGAATATTTGTATACAGGGTGAACTACAAAACCAAATTACGATTTTCTCTATTTTTTTAAATGGATCACCCTATATTTTATTTTTTAACATTATTGTATTTAATATACTCTTTCATTTTTATATAGCATTCCCTATATCTAAACTGATTACTTTCCGAGATATTTTTAGTTTTATTCAAATTTCGGGAATACATTCAATTTTTCTAGTAGAAATAAGTTAGTATTGAGTGATAATTAAACAAAAATTTTTTTATTAAATAAATAGCTAGCACAAAATATAAACCATAGCAATATGCAGTGAATATACCAATAAATGTGATACTAAGAAATTATCATATTTCCCTAATATACAAGGATCGTAAAATTCCTACAAAAAAAACTTTGTATTGTATATAATAATATAACAAGATTATTTTTATTCAATAAATAACTTACATGAAACATAAATCAAAACAATATACAACTGATGTAACAGTTTTTAGATTGTTATATCAACAGCATTCTAAGCCAAGAATTTTTTAGTAGAACATTAATTTTTATAAGCACTTTTAAACTACAAAACAAAATTACGATTTTCTCAATTTTTTTTTAATAGATGACCCTATATTTTATTTTTTTTTAAATATTGTATTGATGATACTCTTTCATTTTTATATAGCATCTCCTATACCTAAACTTATTAGTTTCTGAGATATTTTTAGTTTTCTTCATTTGCCGGGAATACATTCAATTCTTATAAATATAAATAACTTAACAAATAAGTATTATGTAATAATATAACAAATATTTTCATTCAATAAATAACTAAAAAAAAAAAATAATAAATCATAACAAAATTTAATGAATGTACCAATTAATGTGATGTTAAGGATATAAGTCTAAAGTAAATGTTGAAAATGGCCACTTTCAACGTCTATGCAATTTTGTAACCGATATTCAAATGACCGAGCCACATTTCTAACATTTTTGTAAGTCAATATTATTAAAAGCTTCTTTTATTCTATTTTTCATATCATCAAGCGTTGTTGGATGCTTCTGGTATACAAGGTTTTTTATATAGCCCCGCTTGAAAAAATCAATTTTGGAAGAACTGGAGCACCGTCGTATAAAAACCTCAACCGTCAAAAAATGTGGACCAATCACATAATCTCTAACAATATCACCTTAAACCACGGTTCTTAGACTATACTACGGTAGCCTAAATCGACTAACCAATGAACATTAAGGGCGCGATTACGTCACGAGAGTTTAGTAATTTGAATCATAATATGATTAATCGGTATTTTTTGTATGGAAAATAGTAAAGATAGTTATGAAATAAAGATATTTAGTGGATTATAATACCTAATTATGAAAAACTTTTGATTTTTGTGTGGTCTGGTACCCCTACCACAGTGGGATAGAAATCTTGAGCTTCCCTGGCCCCTTTCGCTTGGAGGTGCTGTGCTAGGTGCTAGTAGTCACAAACACGAAACACATCAACAAGTCACGTTCGTAAGAGTTCGTTGCGCATGATTCATTTTCCGTCATTTTGTTTATGATTTTGTCCTGTTTTGTTTTTTTTTTTAAATAGAGGTAATTTTATGACCAGTGATATGGCTAAGACAGATAGACTATTATTGAAATGGAACAACATACAATAATATGTAGAACATGTTGTGTTGGTGGTTGTGCCTTCTCCACATCGATTACGTTTTCCAGAGATGAAATGGACATGTTCTTGGAAGGGTTGAAACTTATTCAAAGTAATAAATTAAGTAAGTATACACCACTTTATCTTTACAACAGTTTTCGTGTTTGTTCTAGGCATTTTAAAGAAGATTTTAGGATACATGAGAGTTCGAACAAGAGGAATTACCAAAGGGGCCATCCCAAGCTCATTTTTACCACCACTAGGTAAGAACCACATAGGACAAATAATTCAATTTTAATAGAGCTAAAAGTTAGCCAACGCATATAGAGTAAAGTACATATCCAACAATTAAAATACTTTGGATCAATCAAATTACAGGAATATGCAAAAGACCTATGCATGAGTTAAAAGAAATGACCAGAGACAGAGATCTTTTTAGACAGACAATATATGATATCACGTCGACCACTACACTCCCTCCTGGGGGTCAGGATTGAAGAGAGAGGTAAGAACTGTACCTCTTAGCAAATATTTTCTGAGACTCAACTGTCTACACTACAATCACAATAAATATACACTAGAAATAAACAAGCACGAGGAGCACTCCCAAATTATGATTTGGGAGTGCTCCTTGAACATTCAACGTGTCTTGTTTTGTTTATTTTTATACAGTAGAACCCCGATTATCCAGGTGCGGAATATCCGTGCTGCGGATATCCATGCTATGATTTTCTATTACTCACATTGCATTTTTGAGGTTTTATCAAAATATCTTCATCGTAAATTACTCAACGGAAACTCTATATGCCGAAAGAGAGACTCATAATGATTTATTTTACCTGTTATATTTTTATGATTGGTACATATGCATGTGTATACATACATATCTGTATGTCGGAGGTAAAGGGCACTATGTCCATTTTTGTCAATATTGGGATTATACTGCAGTTATAATGAATGGGACAGAGGTATAAAGCACTCTGTCCTACTTTATAAAATAACAAAGGTAAGCACTTTATAAAAGGTATCATGTCACATTTTATTTAGAGGCAGAGGGCACCATGTGGACATGTAAGCTTATACCTTTGTGCATGATACTATGCCTTTGTGTACATTGCTTTACAAATCCAGTATTAAACAAGCAGGGTAATGTTACACTTTACCCTGTAATGTTTGTCATGAAGGAGAAACAAATTAAAGTTTAACATTGTATAATGCATTTTTAGTAAACATCTAGTACCATGACCCAATAGATCTTGAAGAGGTAAATAGCACTATGTCCACTATATTGTGTTTCAATTTTTTTTTTATTAAAAATAAATCAAGTTTAGTATCACAATATGTGTTTTAAATAATACAATTTTGAAAGATAATAATCTTAAAAATAAATTAGACAAGGGGTTGTGACATAATGTGTATTAGCATAAGTACATCCTGTAAAATTACGCTTCTCCTGTAAAATTACAAATTTGTGACATAATGCCCTTTACCTCTGGCATACAGATATGTATTATACATAGGAAATACATGTTTGGATTATCCGTGCCACCTCTGGCCTGAGGAGCACGGATAATTGGGGTTCTACTGTATAGTACATTTTTATTGTAATTGTAATGTAGATAGTGGTGTCTCAGATTAGCGAATCGACGTTTTAAAATCATCAAATCTCTTACTTGACTTTTAGTAATTGTGTTCCTAAAATCTGCCTTAGTAATTATATTCCTAAAATCTGTCTTATTTTTAATACAACTATTTTGAAGATATATAATATACACCGTTCTTACCGTATATACACCGTTCTTAGGCGTCAACGCCCTTCGGTAGGGATCTATGGAGGAGTATCACCAAGCCGCAAGCCCTTATCCCTTGCCGTACCGCTTCTCCATTGGCCGATCAGATGCCAGTTTATTCCAGACCAAGCCGTAGACTCTATCGAGTTTTATACTACGGCGTCGGCCTTTTAATAATTTCTTGACCTGGCTGAGGCTTGAACCATCGATCGCAAACCACTATACTTGTCAATCGACTGCGCCTTTGCCAACTGGACCGTCTAGACTGACATTTTGAAGATAATTATTGTAATACTACTATTCCATTATTAGAAATTTTGTTGGGATTTCTCCGCAATATATTACTTATTTGAGTTCATTTCTGATAATAATAAAGGTCCAGATATTTATGTTTTACTCAAATAGATTTATTTATTTGTCATGTTTTATAATTATTGTATTTAAATTTCAGATTATCAGGATGAAAAGGCTACTGAAGAATCTCAATTTATTGACATGCATGGTAATATGTTATAAAGTACTTCCACTCTAACTTTTCCCATGCACGAAATTATTGACGAACTAGTATTCATACAAGGTCTCTTTTTAACTCACAGACACTCTGAGAGTAGTACATATCAATGCCACACATCAATGTATGTTTCGCTTTATTTTTTGATATCAACGCATGTGAAAAGTCAGAGTGGAAGAACTATAAAAATATACCTTACCTACATTCTAAATTGTAATAATTTTGCTTTTCATTCACAGTCATTTATTTCGAGCTTCTGTCATATGTCCTATAATCCATGTAAGTATATTAATATTTTACACAGATTATATTAGTATTATATGAGATTCCTATGACGGAAGCTTAGTTTCGAGCATCCATCATAGGAATCTCATATAATAATATAATCTGTGTATAATATTAATATACATGAATTATAGGACATATGACAGAAGCTCGAAATAAATGACTGTGAATGAAAAGCCCTATTATTACAATTGAGAATGTAGGTGAGGTATATTTTTATAGTTCTTATAATATTATAATATGTATTATGCTCATATAATGATATTATCCACTGTACTGAAAGGTAAAAATTTTAACCCACAAATCAACTTTTTTCAGGAAGTAGAGAAAACGTTCCACTTAAGTAATTTGGTGAGGAATTAACCTCATCAAAACAAACGTATATATCAATATTTGAACTATAAAGTAATGAAAACAATTATTAGGTTAATTCCTCACCAAATTACAAACGTCTTTTCTACTTCATGAAAAAAGTTGATTTGTGATAAATACAGTAAATCCTCTGTTAACTGAAACATTGCTTAACCGAAATGGGTCAATAGTTACAGTTTCAATAATTACGTCAATAAAAGGTAAATTTTTATATCAAAACAGAAATAATTCAATGTTAATTTGTCAACATTGCTTTCATACAACTAAAATATGCAATTTATTTATTTATTTATACAGGGTGCCTGCTTAACTTGGAACCATATGGGAAACTTTTTTAATATCAATTTTACGAAAAAAAGTCATTCTTTATAAAGTGCTCTGAATAGTCTAAAACCTACGATGCAATCATCAGAAATCAAATTTTATCAATAATATACGAGGTATGTCAAAAAATATTAATATCGCTCAAGAGCAAACTACCTTTATAGTTCAAAATATCAAAAAATTTTATTATGGAAAGTTATTTGTAATTAAAAACCATATTCAAATATGCAATAACAGCCTTCTACATGAAAAAAAAATTCTGAGATTTTCCTAAATTACTGATTCCAAACATCATTTTTATTTATTAGACCTGTAATAAATTTATTAATAACCTGTAATTTATTAATAATTTTAGGAAAAAAAGTTATTCCTCATAAAAATCTGTGCATGGTCTAAACCTCAAGATGCAACCATCAGTTATCCAAGTTTGTTAATTTTATACGAGGTGTGTCAAATAATATGACTTTAGAAAGAATTCTTTCTATATTCTTTCTAAATTCATAGTATTTGACACACCTCGTATAAAACTAACAAACTTGGAAAACTGATGGTTTTATCTTGAGGTTTAGACCATGCAGAGATTTTTATGAAGAATAAGTTTTTTCCTAAAATTTTTAATAAAAGAGTTATTACATGTCTAATAAATAAAAATGATGTTCGGAATCGGTAATTTAAGAAAATCTCAGAATTTTTTTTTCACGTAGAAGGCTGTTATTGCATATTTGAATATGGTTTTTAATTATAAATAACTTTTCATAATAAAATTTTTTGATATTTTGAAATATAAAGGTAGTTTGCTCTTGAGCGAAATTAATATTTTTTGACATACCTGATGATTGCATCTTAGGTTTTACACTATGCAGAGCACTTTATAAAGAATGACTTTTTTCGTAAAATTGATATTAAAAAAGTTTCCCATATGGTTCCAAGTTACGCAGACACCCTGTATACGGGATTACCCCCATTACAAAACATACAGTATAAAATCAATATATGTAATATCTACTAAACTAGAGTAAAATAAATCTTAATTACACATTAAACAAAAACGAAATATTAATAGTTATCCATTACACATATTACATCTATTACACAAATCAGTTAAAATAAACAAAAAAGTACTATTCTGTAGTACTTAGTAAAGTATTATTCTGAATTTACATAGTAAAGAAAATATTACAAAATCACCTCATAGTATTTTTTAATGTCAACTGTGACCAAGAATACTATGTAATTTGATATAAGAAGAATACAAAAACACTTATTTTTAACCGAAATTCTTGTTATCTGAAACAGCCTCCCCCCAATTATTTCGGTTAACAGAGGTTTTACTCTATGCAAATGCATATCAAAAGTATTTAAAAATAAAACAAAACATTAAATATAACATTTTTGTTTAATACATTTTTTCTTTACATAAAAACAAATGAAATGACACAAAAACTTATAGATATTGTAATTAAGAATCTAAAACATTATAGTATGAATTTATATTAAATTCTTTCATTAAACATTAGGAGGTCCTAAAGAACAAAAGCGGGATTGTCCACAATTTGAACATTTTTTGTACTTTTATGATTTTCTGTTTTTCTGTATACAGTGAGGACGTTTTAGTTGGAATAAATTAATTTTCTCGAGAATGGCTGACTATGGAGATAAATCCGGAAACCTTTTCGAATTATTTCGATGGTCGATTTTTATTTTTAAATTGTAATTTTTTATCATTTATCATAATCCCCGTGACGTCATCCGTCTGGGCGTGATGACGTAATTGACTATTTTTTTTTAAATGAGAATAGGGGTCGTGTGATAGTTCATTCGAAAGGTTCTCCAATGCTCTATTCACTAATATAAACATTAATATAATTATTTATAATGTCAAACAAATTTTTTTGAATTAAATTAACTGAGATAAAAAGAAGAATGTTTACAATTTATTTAATTCGAAATAGGTACATTTTACTGTTTCCAAAAACAGGAAAAAATGTTTATTTGATAAATAAATATTGTTTATCGCTTAAATTAAATATTAAAGTGCCAACCACCTGCCTTTTGGTAGTTTGAACGTTTAATTTAAGCGAAAAACAATATTTATTTATCAAATAAACATATTTTCTCTGCTTTAGGGCAACAGTAAAATGTATTTTGAATTAAATAAATTGTAAACATTCTTCATTTTGTCTCAATCAATTTATGTAATTAAAAAAAATTTGGGCACACTGTATAAACAATTATGTTAATGTTTATATTAGTGAATATAGAATTGATTAGCCTTTCGAATGAGTTATCACGCGACCCCTATTTCCATTTAAAAAATTCAATAATTACGTTATTATGCTCAGATGGATGGCGTTAGAAATTTCCCACCGAGAAAATTAATTTATTCCAACTCAAATGTCCTCACTGTATAAGTAAAATCGAATTTATAGCATAAAATTTTATGCTTATCATATTTTTTGCCTACATTTTTTACAAAAAGTGTGTCTGCATTTTTTAAATAATTTCAATTTACAGCTAATATTTTCATTTTGTTTTTAGCAAATAAAATTGTGTTTTTCATTTACTGGACTCGTATGAATCTCAATAATTATTTTTATTGTTTTACATATTTCCTTCTTTGCCAACCATTTTCCATCAGCTCCCAAATTTAGGTCTCTCACAATTGCTTCATCCTTTTTTATCTTGCGCCATTCTGATCCACTGTTTGCCTGCCACTGTTCTTATGCCATCTACCCATCTCTTTTGAGTCTTCCCATGCTTATTTCGTCTTGCTTGGTCTCTACTCTACAATTCTCTCTATCCACCTGCTATCATTATAATTGACTGTGTGACCAGCCCAACATCATTTCATTTTTTAAATTTCTTCCATGATATCCCTGATACAGTCTCCAATTCGTATGTACAAACTGGTAGTATGCATGTGTTATACAGCTATGTTTATAGAAATGGGGGTGTTGTTTAAAATACATTCTAGTTCACCAAAAGCGGCCCATCCCAGTTGTGTTTTTCTAATTTCAGCATCTGGATTTGGTTTTCACAGTCTGATGACGTGGCCTGTGTATACATAATGTTCAACATTCAGTTAGTTCTTGGACATGTTTCTAATAAAAATATGTTTTCAAATGGTTTAATTATGATCCGTTGATGTTTATGCACCTTTTTCATTTTAATTTCTTAAAAATATCTTCTAGTTGTAGAGTAAGGTGAATAGTTTGGGAGAAATGGTGCCTCCTTATCTCACTCTCTGTTGTAGATAGTTACATAGTTCACTTTTATTATGCATGCTTATATATTTTACTTTTCTCTTTATTATTTAAGTTGATGATTTTATACATATGATGACATTATAATATAGATGAAAAATAAAGCTCATAACATTCACCCTTTCAGTCACCATGTTCGTTTAAATGAACATCAACTTTTAAGCCCCAATACGATAGCTAATTCCCGTTTTTTACATTGAATCACCGTAATCGTCTCTGTACGTTGTACTAGGCTAGGCATAATAATGTTTATGGGTAAAATTTTTTGTTTATAAATCTTTAAAAACATCATATATTTCAACCTCAAAGTTTTAAATGTTTATCCTTGCAAACAAAAACTCATAACTGAAAGGGTTAAGGCGCGCGCGCGCACACCCCCCCCCACACACATACACACACACACACACACACACACACACACACACACACACACACACACACACACACACACACACACACACACACCACACACCACACACACACATTTGGGTAATTTGCGCCTAACAAATCGATGATACATCAGTTAAGTGGAGCTGGACTAAAGTGCCTCACACGGTTCAGCAATATTCGGTAAATATTTCATATGAGGGTTCTTTATCCCTGCACTCTCACATGGCAATCATTTTGACGATTCTATAGCGCATCAGCGCGCTGTGGGAGGGGTGGAGGAAAGCCTGGGGAGCATTGGAGCTCGAAGGAGTGGTCCCTGATTTACTCAGACCAATCCTTCTCACCCCAATGAATTGTATGCCTGAATGGCCATATGGGCATGCAAGTCTCTGCAGGTGTGTTTACGTTTTGCTTGCTTGCTCGTGAGTAATTCCATTTATCATTTAGTAGGTCAGAGTCAATAGATGCCTAGGCTCAAAATGGGACCCATTTCCATTGAGTATAACGTGGATCCCTGCACAAGGATATACGTGAAGACCAGAATGGTAGCAGTCACGTATAAAATATATCTATGATATGATACTTCTGTAATTCCATACAAATTTTGATTGCTCAAGTAATTTTATAAAGTAATTTACAGAAATAAATAACTTTTTAAGAATATCTGTTTAATTTTTCTGTTTTCAAAAGGACAAAAGTGTTTTAATGTAGTGGAAGACAGATACAGCCATAAAAATAAAAACTTATCCTGTACCAAAACGTATGAGTCTCTCGTCTCTCTAATGATACATTTTTATTTATAATATATAAATGTAAATGTTTTCGGCTGTAAATTAAAAAGTATGTTTTGAATGTGAATGAAAAATAAATGTAGTCGTAAAATAACAAGTAAAAACTTATTTTAGGCCAAAAAATATAAAATATTCTCTCTGACCAAAAATATAGAATAATACACTTATGCATTTTTATATTATAAAAATGCAAAATGTTCTTTATATTGTGTATACTATATTTTTGGCCAAAGAATATATTTTTTGGTATAGAATAAGTTTTATTTGTTAAATTTACGACTATATTTTTCATTCACATTCAAAACATACTTTTTGAATTTACTGCCGAAAATTCAGATACTAATTTTTGAATTTGGCTTCCATACTGGCCCACTCAGTTGGCTATATACCAGCCCATTCACCAGGGGCTGTGATGGTACACGACAACCCTCACGGAATTTTCCTAATTTATTTGTTATAAGAATAAGGTCAATATTATAGTTGCAATTTGTATAATTTATTACGACAGTAGCAAAGTTCAAAGTATTCAACTCATTCGCAAGACTGCAAACAAAGCACACGTCATTATTGAAATACGTATAGCATAACCATATATGGTAATACATATGGGCATTGTTTTTAATATAATAGATATAAGTGGGAAGGTCGAGTACCTGGGATATCGTTGTTGGATCAGTGTGTTCGCTGAACTCTGCCGGCGCGTAGTCAGGGGATATAGTTACCGAGATATGGGTCACCTTGACCTATCCTAACGATAATGTCGGTCGACGTAGTTGTAATTGTACCTTTAACCTTGTAAGAATAAAGTTATGTAAAAAGTTTAAGTTTGTTTGTTCGGGATACTGTCTTCGTCCAGCAACCCCCAACATCACAGGGCGCTCTAAACTAAAATTCAGAACATAATTTTTTTATAATGCATAAGTGCATATATTTTTGGTCAGAGAATACATTTTTTTTGCATAGAATGTTTTTATTTGTTATTTTACAACTATATTTTTCATTCACATTCAAAACATACTTTTTGAATTTACTGCCAAAAATTCAGATCCAAATTTTTGAATTTAGCGCTCATACTGGCCCACTCAGTTGGCTGTATACCAGCCCACTCACCAGGGGGCGCTCTTAACTAAAATTCAAAACAATTTTTGAATTTGCTGCCTAAATTCTTTTTGATTAAAATGAATAGCCAACGTTCGCAGAAGAAGAAATTTATTGAATTTCCCGCCGGCTGCGTCCATCCACCAGATGGCGCCCGAAACTCTCCCCCAGATGTTAACACGGTGCTTGCACTACTAGAGGTCTGTTCCAACACGACTGAGAACCGTACATGTAACCCATGTAACGATCACCGTCCTGCACAGTAGCATGGAACGTATTATTTCGATCCCATGGAACGATAATTATCTGTTAACGAAACGTCAATGTGACGGTTCTTGGTCGTGTTGGAACAAACCTTAGGTAGTATTCAGTCAGACATGTAGACGATGATACAATACTCTTTGCGGACAGCAGAGAAGGGCTGCAAAGTTTGGTTTATCGCACTGCACAATACTGTGAGAAGTATGAAATGGCTCTGAACAAAAAAAAAACAAAACTCGTGATTGTCAGTAAGCACAAGAATGAAGACAAAACAATCTACGTTAAAGGAAAAGCTTTAGAGAACGTATGGTTCTTTTCATGAGCATTTTTCAGTGCGTCACAGTTTTTCGATTTCTCTCTAACGCATTAAATTGTATGTGACAGAAAAAACGCACGTCGTTGATTACATTTCGTCGGTGACATAACATTTAATCTAGTTGTCAATAGATGGCGCTAATAATATAATATTAAATAATTATACGCTGTGGGCTCGTACGTAGAGGGGATATTTATAAATTCGCGAGCGCCAGTAGTGACAAGTCTGTAAACGTTTACCGGAAAGACAAATGTCAAAGTGATTAATTTAAAATTAAAATTAAAAACATTAATTATAAAAAATATTAGTTGGTCAAAGCTGTGGTATATATTTTTACCTTAATATATTTACATTTTAAATACTGAATTTACGTTTTTTTAATGTTCCCTAATATGTAATTATAAATTAATCTATATTAATCTTAGCGCCATCTAAGTCTTACTGCCATCTTCACGATAATTGTGAAAGTATCCGAAGTAAGAAAGAACGTCAAAATGATTAGTAAAATAAAAAAAATCTATTACAATTTAATTACTTTTTAGCGTTGTAAATAGGATTGTTCCGTTGTACACGACGTACACGTCATATTACCGTTTCGTTACTAGATAATTAACGTCCAATGGGTTCCATGGGAACGAAATAATACGTTCCATGGTACTGCGCAGGACGGTGATCGTTACATGTACGGTTCTGTCGTGTTGGAACAGACCTATTAAGCCATAACAATTAAATAATGAATTTAAAAATTACCGGTGAAAGTTGAATTAGTAATCCGCTAGGAGCGACACCAGCCAAGCTCAGAGCGTATATAAAAAAAATTAATCTGTACAATTTATAAGACTATACAAATCAAAGAAAATACCATTTTATAAATGCAATAAACACAATTGATTTGTTTTTATACCAAATTGCAAATAAAATGTGACAACTGTCAGATTTAACTAAAATGTCATGTTAGAATAAATGTCATAAATGTGTATTTATCACGGACTAACCTTTTTTTCTATCATTTGTGACGCACTGAAGAATGCTCATGAAAAGAACCATACACAGATGCAATTAGCAATTACTTGGTATGTGAGCTAAATGAACAATGGGCCGCAGCCTTAAAATAAAACGACGCATTGAGATGGCCAGAAGCGCTTTCAATAAGATGAAAATAGTATTATGCAACGGACAACTGGGAATAGAAATTAGAACTAGACTATATTGAGATGTTAAGTATTCTCTGTTCTTTTATATGGAGCTGAAGCCTAGACACGTCCAGACGCAAGTGTAAAAATGGTGTTTTAGAGGAATATGTAAAATATCATGGACACAACATGTTATAAACACGGAACATTAAGAAAGATGAAAAAAAAAGAAGGAATTACTCAACACTATTAAAGAAAGAGCTACTTTGATGACATACTAAGAAATGAAAAATATGAGTTGATGCGATTGGTTATACAAGGGAAATTGGAAGGAAAAAGAGGACCGGGAAGACGATGACGCAAATCCCAGTCCTACTCCTTTCGGCCGATCTCGTGAACAGTTGACGCCCGTATCTTCAGTCAATCGTTGCATATACATGCACTAAGTGAGATCCGATTATTGAAAATTGCAAGAATTATTCTAATTTTTCTGCCTCAAAAATTAAAACGTTCGTATGCCTTATTCAGTTGGTATGAACTTATTGTTGATTAAATCAAGAGTTTTTTTCCCTTCCCTACCCCTGATTGTTCGATTGGATTCGTAATGGTCTTGGGGTATGGTAGGTTTGGTTAGGCTTTGATTTTAAGAAGTGTTGCTGGCTAGATGGAAGCAGTTCGCAAAGGCCTTAAAAGAATAAAAAAAATCATGAGTTTTCCGTACATTTTGATGCATGTGTTGGTTTATATGGTTCAGTAGTTTTCCGTTTGTGATGCCGTTTGCTGTTTCAGGCATAAAGGGGTGCCAAGCTCTAGTGCGCACGATTCCCCCACAAACAATGAATTGGTAAATACATATTTACATTACCATTTTTAGCCGTTTTCTGCACGAGTGCTGCACGAAATTATATTGCTCTATGTTGATCTATCCTCGTAAAAGAATGTCTCATACACTTGTGAAAAATAGACTTCTTGATGCTATATACATATTATGTAGCAAAAATGGATGGATGAATACAGATTTTTTTGTGGGAGGCTGTACCATGTTGTAAGACATGCAAAGCAACTGATCCCATCCTTAAGTGCTGGATAACCACTCCAGCTATATGTCTATTGGTGCATATAATTTTTGCAAAAAAAAAACATTCAAATGGTGTCACTATCACCACACACCTCAGATCTTCAGAATCATTATCTTTGGACTTGACTTTCTTAAGTCCTTTAAAGAATGCACTTTATAGAGAATATGATTATCTGTTTAACATTATCTGTCTAACAATATTATCTGTCTAACAGGCAATCAAAAAATAGGTCAAAACAGCAAACAGGTGTATGTTCTCAAAAAACTTTTGATAGTGTGTAAAAAATATTTTATTATCAGCTAAGTACTTTCAACACATAACGTGCCAGTCTTCCTCAGCTGATCTGCTGTTCACGTGGGCTCAAAATGGTTTGACTCAGCCATGTTGTCTTTTTAATTTATAAAAGAATTTAGATGTGATTTTATTCACTTTAAAGGGTTGTTATACCCGATATCTCTGGCTTTTGCCCAGTATCCATGTTTTTTATTGTGTCGTTTAGCAATTGCTCTTCTATAAAGGTTTTATAAGAGGACGAAGCTCTGATGATGGCACGTTATGTGTTGAAAGTACTTAGCTGATAATACAATATTTTTTACACACTATCAAAAGTTTTTTGAGAACATACACCTGTTTGCCGTTTTGACCCATTTAGAAGTGTGTACAAGTCTTACAGTCTTTTCCAAATCAAAAAATAACCGAAAGTGACGTCGCTGAGCTAGTAAATAATGCATTTATGAACGTAGCCATTATGGAGAAGGCAGTGTCAGGTTTTAGTGCATCTGGAATATATGTCCGTTAAATCCCGATAAATTTAATGTGTATGATTTTGCTCCTGTCAATCCAGCAAAGGAAATTATAGATAGTAAAAGATCCATGAACACAGTATCTATATTATTTGTAGGTGCTTCAGGTGGCAACATATTTATCTTTGCTTGTTGAAGAGCTTTTGCAACGATATATTCTTCATTTTCTTGGCCACCGTAATGAGAAACGTTGGTAGTTCTTTGCACCATACCTGGATTCTTTCCTAGTATGATCATTCTCACTCTGTAAAGGGTATTTAGAGGTGACGGATGGTCATGTAATCCACCCCTTGTTCTCAACTAAAAATATAAAATAATTAAATATAAATATGCTTAAAATAGATAACAAATTATTTCTTACCTGTGAGAAAAAGTTTTCCAGACAATCTTGATTTAATCTGTGTGTTAAGAAATAAGAAATTTTATATTTCTCTTTTAGGTCAGTAAATAACGCCTGGATAGATCTGGATGATATTATAATCCCCCTTTGGAAAATTTGCATGGATTTTTTTCCAATACACACCATTTTAGTAACAGTATTAATTACTAGATCCAGTAACCTATTTTGCTCTTCCAAAATATACAATCCATAAGGTCGTTTCGTGGTAGATGTAACAGGTGCAAAGGAATTCATTAAATCAAACCAACTATTAATAAGCTCTATGAACTCCCCAAGTTTTTGTGCTGCGATTTTTTTATCTCTGGCTGCATTTTTAAAATAATGTTTTAAGGCTGTTGCAGTTGTGTGAGATAATAATTCTGCAGCAAGTGCAACATTTTGTCTTCGCATTTTCTTTACCTCTAAATGATCTAAAGTCAGCTTATACAGGGAACTTATTTCTGTTTTTGCAGCTTCAATTAGTTCTTTTAATAGATCTTTTTTTAATACACTTCCATCTTCAAGTTCAAATCCTGTGTCGATTAACCAGTTTCTTGTTAATTTTAGAAGATGGGGAGCATCAGCAAACATGTAAATATGTGCTTTTGTGACTGGATGTGTAAAATAGGTGGTATCAACAGAAATATTCAATTTTTTCCAAAGTCCTTGATTCCCTCTCCCACAATCCGATACGCATGCAACTACATTATAGTTTACATTATGCAACTCAGTAATTATTGAATGTAAAATATTGTCAGTCATACTTGTATCAAAGCCAATGTACACTGGTTGCTTCCATTTATCAAAAAGTCCTCTGGCCATCACTACTTGCATGTACCTATGAGGGCCAACAACTTCATCCTCTTTTTGGTCATATTCATACTGGGCACAGACTTTCATTTCATCATAGGACAAGACGGTTACTCTTTGTAGCTCAGTTTTAGATTTTCCAGCAACATACATCACCTGAAGTACATCTTGTAGGAGACCAGATCTAAGATTAATGTGTGCAGCCCAATTTTGTAATGTTGATATTCCAGGTAATGGGTATTTAAGGGTATTTCTTAGATAAAGGTAACACCTTCTACTAAAATACCTTATTGTGAAAGCTTTTGAAATTTCTTCCGTCGTCCAACATGCCCTCGATTTCTTTTTCAAAATAATTTCAATTTCGTTTTTACTAAACATGTGACCCAAGCGTTTCAAAATATTTTTTTCACTATCAATATCTTTTTCTTTGATTCTTTTATTTAGTTCTACAATCCTCGTTCTGGTAGTATACAAATCTTGTTCATTTTCTTCTAATTTCTCTTTCAGTTTTTTGTTCTCTTTAAGCAACTCCTCATATTTTCGTTTTAAAATATCTTCCTCCGATTCATTGCTTGTACTGGGCACATCAGACACATCAATGATTCTTTCATGTGAGTATACCTCTAATAGTTCTTCAACGATAGCTTTTTGTGTTTTCATTTCTATCATTTTATCACTTATTGCTGTTGTTTGTTTTGAAACATCGCCCAGATATTTTAAGTTTTCACTTGGAATTGCTACAAAATAGTGATGATAAGAAACAGAATATAGTCTGTTCGCTAAACTCAGACGGAACTTTCTAGATGTTTTAGTCGGTAATAAAAAATAATTACTAAATAGTTAATAATCACTAAATAGTAATTTTACCAATTTTTGTAAAATTGGCAAAAAACAAAAAAATTATCGACTAAAATATCTAGCCAGTTGCGTCTGAGTTTAGCGAACCGACTATAACATTGGAAAACAAATACTTACCTCCATTCTTTAATTTTAATTTAGGTCTAGTTCCCATTATTCGAGCATACATATCATCCACAAAATCATCCTTCTTGAAATGATTACTACATACTCTAGCAGTTTTTGTTTTTATTTCATCTTTTCCGTAACAGCGCTCAATCCATATTTTTTCTAGTTTTTTATCTTTAGGAAACGTGAAAAATGCTATTTGTTGATCAGCATCATCAGCAGACTTCTTGTTTTTATAAAAATTATTTCTACAAACGGCCACACTGCAGTTTGTACCTGGCATTCTAAAATTTCATCAACATTATTATTACGTTAAATACCTTAATTTTAACGATCTAACTCACCTTATATATAAATATTCTTAATATTTAGGCTCCTACAATAGGTACGATGTACAACAACTATAATAAATAACTTTTCATAAACAGTTCAAAATACCTATAGTATTTACGGGAAACAACAGCACAATTTCAAATACAAAAATATAAAGTAAACTAGGATATTATAAGATAAAATTGATCTTAATATATGTTATTTAATAACAATACAAATCATACACAATACTATACAAAGTATATTGTACACATTCAAAGATCAAAAAAGATTACCGCAAAAAATTTAAAAATGGGATTCTGTCAGATTCTAAACTCTTGTGACGTAACGTCAAAAATTGAAGTCTCCCCACCACCGCCGGAAAAGGCCACCGTAGTATAGTCTAAGAACCGTGACCTTAAACATTTATAGATCACCTAGTTTGAGTGTAAACAAAGTAGGGATTTCTTGATGCATATTAATGAAATTTAATATGAAAATTATATTATTAATAACTGCGGGTCACAATCTGCAATTAGGAAGGTGTTACTAAAAACTTCTTGGCTTAGAATGCTGTTGATATAATAACCTAAAAACTATTAAATTAGTTGTATATTGTTTTAACGACGTTCTCACCTTCGGCAAAGAATTAAGGATTTGCATGAAATTTTAGTATGTTATAGTTTACTTCAAAAAACTAAGACTTGATTTTTTAAAAATTGTTTTACCGTGCCGTTTAATTACTATTAAGGGTCAAATTTAAGTTTTAACATGGGCTCTTATGGGAATTCTTAAAAAGTTAATAACTTTTGAAACAAATTTACGATTTTTAATTATTTGTGCTTAAATTAAAGGTTTTTTGGCAGGAATAACATATTAAAAAATGAGGATTGTTTACCGTACCATTTATTTTTAATTTATTTATTATAATTAATTCCGTAATTTATTCCGTAATTTCCGTAATTTTTTATAATTTATTTTTACAAAGTATTCAATACTGAACCATAATTATGATTTAAGTATTCTGCTATAAATGCATTGTTACCAACTTTCGCTTGCATATAAGTTTCCCCCCCTTTCCTCTGAGAGGCATACCCCGCAACGAAGGTGTAGAACGTCGTTAATTTATGTTTTGTGTGAGTTGTTTATTAAATAAAAATAATCTTGTAATTTTATTATACACAAGATACCTATATTTTTTTTTGTAGGAATTGTATGATTCTAGGGAAATATGATAATTCCTTAATATCACATTTATTGATACATTCATTGCATATTGCTATGGTTTACATTTTGTGTTAGTTATTTATTGAATACAAATAATTTTGTTTAATTATCATTCAATACCAACTTATTTCTACTAGAAAAATTGAATGTATTCCCGAAAGTTGAAGAAAACTAAAAATATCTCCGAAAGTAATAAGTTTAGATATAGGGAATGCTATACAAAAATGAAAGAGTATAATAAATACAATATTTTTTAAAAATAAAATATAGGGTGATCCATTTAAAAAAATAGAGAAAATCGTAATTTGGTTTTGTAGTTCACCCTGTATACAAACATTCATCAATGATTTCAATTGGACTTAATTTAAAAACTGCAGTATATTGTTTATCTTACTACATAAAACAAATTATTGTCTATGAATTACTTCTTTATATACAGGGTGTTAATCTCATAGGGATTTCGAAATAAAAATGGTCATAACTTATTAAATACCCTGTACAGTAATGGAAAACCCTATATTATATGAACAAGAATTATGAGGGGAATATAAATATGAAAAAATATATAGGGTGTCCCATTTAAAAAATTATGTTTGATATACCACGCTGTTATTGATCATCCTGTAGAAATGGACATATTTTCTAAGCGTGGAGAATATCATTGCCTACATATTTTCTAAATAACTTTTTTCGATATTCTATACCGTAATGGAATTATCGACCGATCCCGCACTAAAAACTCACCCTGTATATATATATATATATATATATATACACTGTGTCCGTAAAGTATGGAACAAATTCTTTTTTAGCTAAACAGAGCATTTTAAGAAATAATCCTGAAACACGTCGATTTTTGATTTTAATTTACCGTATTTTAAAATAATATTCTAATATACAGGGTGAATTACTTTCGAGTAATGACGTCACCGTCATTTTTTTTAAATGGAACATCCCCATTTTGTTTCAATTTTCGGATTACTCTAGCTGAGCTGATTCCAAAAATGTATCACATGTTGATTCAAATTGGTACAGGGTGGACAAAAATACAATAGCTTTGTGTGTGTTCATAAAGTAACGCGTTAGTTAAATTAACAATATTATCAAAAATACTTATTGTATTTTTGATATTTTAATTAGTTTTTGATTTTAATTAATTTTTGATATTGTTTAATTTAATATTTTAATTTAATATCAAAAATTAATTAAAATTTAATATTATGAGTACACACAAAACTATTGTATTTTTATCCACCCTGTACCAATTTGAATCAACATGTGATACATTTTTGGAATCTGCTCAGCTAGAGTAATCCAAAAATTGAGACAAAATAGGGGTGTTCCATTTAAAAAAAATGACGGTGACGTCATTACTCGAAAGTAATTCACCCTGTATATTAGAATATTATTTTAAAATACGGTAAATTAAAATCAAAAATCGACGTGCTTCAGGATTATTCCTTAAAATGCTCTGTTTAGCTAAAAAAGAATTTGTTCCATACTTTACGGACACAGTGTATGTATATATATATATATATATATATATATATATATATATATATATATATATATATATATATATATATATATATATATATATATATATATATACATATATGTTAATCTCATAGGGATTTTTGTTATGGATAAATTATGGAATATTATCATTATTTCGAGAACCGTCGAGTTTTGAGGGTAATCCCGAAACAGGTCGATTTTTGTTATAAAATACCCATCTTATAACGTACATGGAGTAAGGATGACGTCACCGGTGTGGGTGTAGTGACGTAATCGTTAATTTTTTTAAATAGAAATGGGTATAATGCGACACCTTATTTGAAGGAGAATTTAATTCTCTATTTAACGACATTACATTTGTAACTAAAATATTTTTTTAAGGGTACAAAAACATTTTTTTTTTATTTAAATTCAACCAAATTACAACTAATGATTTAATTCATAACGTCCTTTAAAGTAACCAAATTATGTATAATAATTATTTTAAATTAAATGTTCGGACTGGCCTAATCGAGCTAGAACGAGTTATTTCGCATTGGACGACCTCTGTAATATTTTGCAGTTTTGGTGGAGAAAAAGTTGATCTTAATTGATAGGAGTCACAGTGAAGTGAATTTATTGTGTTGTGCCCCTGCTGGTGATATTTCGGTGAGTGAAATTTAGTTTTACTGCACTTACTGGCACTAAATATAAACATTCACAACACCATATTTGCTAAACAACTTTTTGCTTCTCTTATCAATAATCACAACAAACCTATTATTGGAACAACTAATCAGCTGTCGATAGGCAGCCAGAATTACGATGAGTAATTACTGGTTGCTGAATATAATATACACAAATAGAAGCCAAAAATAAAAGATCATCTCTAGGGTTGCTTTTGACTACGAGGGCACCCTAAATAAAAAAATATGAGTTCACCAACCGAAGATACCACCATAATGACAAACACCTCACAGCCTTCCACTTCGTACACAGCAGCAGTAAAGAAAAATATACCACCGAAAGTATCCTTCCCCAGCAAACAGCAAGCCGTAGTGATGCACTCTGAAGAAGACCTTAAGTTATACGACTACGTCAAATCCATAGGAGACATTATCGGACCAAGAAATATATGCTTCGCCTCAAGGATCTCAAACAGCTGAATATGTATTTATTTAACCAAAACCGACCTAGTTGAGCAGCTTATTTCCACAAACCCTACTATTAACATCGGAAGCCATATCCTGTCAGTAAGAAAATTAGTCACACCAGCAAAACGACTGATCATATCTAATATATGTCCCTCAATACCACATGAAATGTTAGAGACCGCCCTGAAAAATATAGGAATTCAGTTAGTTTCTCCAATATCATTTCTACGAGCTGGTATTCCAGGAGATGAATACAACCATATTTTGTCCTTCCGTAGGCAAGTATATTTTGTGCCACCCCATGATAATCCTGAACTTGAAACATCCCTGATTATTCCATTTGACAATCTTGATCATAGAATATTTTTATCCACAGATAAAATGATTTGCTTCTTATGTAAAAAACCTGGCCACACTGCATCAAATTGCTCCACTCCTGAATCTAATCAATCAGAAAATTCGAACAAAACACCTTCCCCTCCTTCTGATATTTCCCAAGCTGCAAGTCTAAACAAACCACCGGTAGCTCCACAAGACCATAATTCGGAAACTCCCAATGACACGCAAAAAATGGATGTAGATTCAAAAGGTGCAAAGAGACCAAAGTCATCTGACTCGTCAGAAATAGAACAACCAACTAATTCAGTTCAAACCAACTAATTCAGAGTTTATCAGACCAGAGCAAGCCACAAAAAAAGCAACTCAACCCAAAAAGAAAGTCAAAAGGGACTCTTCAATTCACGATGACTGCAAAATATCTTTGGAATCCAAGAATGCAATCAGAGACCACTACCAAAAAGATTCCTTTATGTTACCGGTCGATAACTTCATAGCTTTCTTAGAGAATTGTTACGGTAAATCCAGCCCACTGAGTGAAGCACTTCTGTTTACAAAAAATATAGAAAATCTCCTCTCTGATATTTCCAAGATCCACAAATCACTAACAGATAGATCTCTCAAAAATCGACTCACTAGAATTATTAAAAAAATTAAAATGGAACTAGGCTCAAGTAATTCTGACGCAGAAAGCATAATCTCGGTATCCTCACAGGACAATTTCGAAGAAGACCATTTCTCTGAAGGTCCAGCCACATCAGAAATATAAAGTAATCATTTTCAATTTAATCCAATGGAACTGCGACGGGTTTTACCCCCGTCTAGAACGTATTCAACAATTAATTATGGACACCAATGCTGACATTATCTGCCTACAAGAAACAAACTTCAAGCAAACGGACAAGGGTTATCTTAATGGTTTTGAAGCACATCACTTTTTAAGAACAAATTACATTAGAGCTAGCGGAGGCACTTCGATATATATTTCTAAAGACTACTATTGTCAAGAAGTACACTTAACTACCACACTAGAAGTCATTGCGGTTACTCTTTGGTGCCCAAATATAATTACTATCTGTAGCATTTACATACCACCTTCCCACAATCTTACTGAATCTGAACTAATAAATTTAATTAATCAACTTCCAGCCCCCTTTATTTTAGTAGGTGATTTTAATGCCCACAATTCACTTTGGGGATCGGAAAGAACATTTGGTAGAGGAAAAGTCGTTGAAAATGTTCTAAACTCCTCGAACATCTGCATCTTAAATACTGGATCCAAAACACACTTCAACATTTCTAGTGGTACTTTCTCCTCAATTGATCTCAGCTTATGTGATCCAAGGTTAACACCACTTCTAACTTGGACCACAATGGACTGCCTTTATGATTGTAACCACTTTCCTAACTTGATTTCTAATTCTATCAGCAAACCCAGAGCAAAAATTTCAAGATGGAAATTATCTCAAGCTAACTGGAAAAATTTTTCAGACTTCATTGAAAACAAGCTCAACCAGGTACAACTGTCAGAAGATCCTGATACAGCACTAGACTCCTTAGTGAGTTTAATCTCCCTAGCCGCTGAAACACACATTGGAACATGCACAATATGGGCTTCTCGAAAAACTGTACCCTGGTGGAATACTGAATGTAAGAACGCTATCCGAGAAAGCAAAACGGCATTAAATAAATATCGTAGAACCAGAACCGAGGCAAACCTGATCAAATTCAAACAACTAAAAGCTATAGCGCGACGAGTCCTAAAACAAAGTAAAAAAGACTGCTGGAATAAATATATATCTTCCATATCTGTCGATGCTCCTTCCGGTCAAGTTTGGAAGAAAATCAAACAAATGCATGGGAAAACAACACACTTGTCAATTTCAGCCCTTAGTTTTCATAATTCAATAGTAACGGAAGACGACCAAATTGCTAACATCATGGCAACTCATTTTCATAATAAAAGCAAAAATGACCACTACAAAAATACTCTAATTCCCCATAAAGTTATGTCTTCTACTACAGATCTGTCAGATGACCTTCACGCTTTAAATTCACCTTTTACCTTTCAAGAGCTTACTTTTGCGATATCCACGCTAAAAAATTCTGCGGCAGGAACTGACAATATACCATCCACATTCCTCAAAAATTTAGCTATCAATGGACTTACAAAATTACTTTCATTTTATAATTCTCTTTGGATCAACGGAAAGTTTCCTAACTTATGGAGACAATCAATCATTCTTCCAATTAAAAAACCCGACAAACCTTCAATAGAGCCATCCTCTTATAGACCCATCTCATTAACTTGTTGTATGTGCAAATTAATGGAAAAATTAATCAATAATAGACTTATCTGGTTTTCTGAAAAGCATAACATAATTAGCTCGGTTCAATCGGGATTCAGACCACAGCGAAGCGCAATGGACAATTTAGTATTACTACAAAATCATATAACCGAGAATTTCAATAAGAAACATGATACAGTTGTGGCAGCCTTCGATATTGAAAGCGCCTTCGACAATATTCCAAAGAATGTAATATTACAGAAACTCATCGATAATAATATTACAGGCAATATTTACGCATTCATAGATAACTTTTTAAATGACCGTAAATTTAAAGTTAGAATAAATGGAAGTGAGTCGCATGTTCTCGAACAACTCAATGGTGTACCTCAAGGCTCTGTTTTAAGTCCAACTCTGTTCAACTTAACAATTAATGATATTTCAGAAGAAGTTAATCAACCGGTAAAAGCTCTACTATACGCTGATGATCTACTTATTTACTGTAGTGGAGCAAGCATATCCAGTACATCAAATCTTATTCAAAACGCTGTAAACAACGTATATTCCTGGTCAACACAACATGGCATCAAACTTTCCAACTCAAAATCTAAAATACTAAGATTTACCAGAAAGCAATCAAGTGCTCATAACCCGGAAATATATCTAAACGATGTTGCTTTACCCACAGTAAATCATCATAAAATCTTGGGGCTAGTATTCGATCAGAAGTTAAATTGGAAAATACACTTAAGAAATAAAGGCCAACTGTGCTGGTAAACTAAACATCTTGAAAACACTTGCACATCATCAATGGGGAGCAGAAGAGAAAATGATGCTGATAATATACAGATCCCTGATTCGTTCCAGGTTAGATTATGGTTGTTTTTTGTACATGACTGCATCAAAATCTGATTTAAAGAAGTTGAATCCGATACACAACAGTGCTCTGAGGCTATGCTTGGGAGCATTCAGATCCAGTCCCTCAGATAGTTTACACGTTGAAGCTGATGAAGCTCCACTTTGGGTCAGACGCCAGCAGCTACTACTTAACTACGCTGCTAGGATATCAGCCACTCCCAGTAATTTAGTACATTCTTTGATAGCTAACCCCCAAGAAAATATTGGTCTTACTTCGGGCAAACTACCCACGATTCGACAGCTACTCTAACCGCTCTTACAAAATATAGACTTGACAGCTACTTCCCCCAATAAGATCTCCTCCGTTCCTCCTTGGAATAAAACTATCCCCAAAATAAATACTACCTTAAGTCAATATCCCAAACATGAAACTCATCCGTTAATTCTCCAACACATGTTCCTAAATATTGTTAGCCAATTACACTCTGACCTAATAATCTACACTGATGGCTCCAAGAATAATGGCAGAGTTAGTTGTGCAGTCACAACGTCAACAGAAATCATCAAAACATCGACCCTCCCATCATTTTGCAGCATTCATACAGCTGAATTAGTAGGAATACTTCACGCAATAAACTCTTTATCACATAACTACGCATCTCCAGCAATTTGCACTGACTCCTTAGCATCTATCAATTCCATAAAAAATATTTTCACAAGACATCCAATTGTTAAAGCCATCCATGACTCAATTAACTCACTGACCTCTCAAGGAGTCTTCCCGACAATCATCTGGGTACCCTCCCATGTAGGTATTCAGGGAAATGAAAGAGCAGACGCCGCAGCCACATCAGCACTATCATCAACCAGTGATCCTGAATGTATCCAAATAGACAAAGATTTAAAATGTCATTTTAAACATTTAACAGGCAATTGCTGGCAAACCCATTGGGATAGGCTGCCTTCGAAACTGAAAGAAATTCAACCGAATATTGGTACATTTACACCGCCGAATCTCTGCAGAAAATCAACCGTAGTACTTAGAAGACTGAGAATTGGGCATACCAGACTAACCCACGGATATTTAATGGCTTCTGAAGACCCTCCTATGTGCCAATATTGCCAATGTCAGCTGTCAGTGAAACATATCCTATTCGATTGCCCAAAATATCAACATGAACGACGATTTCATGGACTAAAGAGTAGCCTGAATGAAGCACTAAACTCGCCAACTGATATTCTCCACACCATAAGCTACCTAAGAAGCATAAATATTTTCAATAAAATATAAATGTTCATGTAATGTAAATCACTAGTGTCTATGTATTAATTGTATGTATGTATTGTTCAATAATGTATAATTGTACCTGTGTCAATGATCATTGTAATCGAGACACGTTAATTAAATAATAAAAAAAAAATTAAATGTTCCAAATGCCATCCATCGGTTCCTGCCATGACTTTCTGAAATAAATACTTATAAAAGCAAAAATAAGTAAAAATAATAATGGACACAAAAAGTTATCTCATAAACATTGAAACTTTTTGTCAAATGTTAATTCAAGCAAGTGATATTGGCATAGTTACTGTAATATTTATGGTCGTAAATATTTTTTGATTTTGTGAATTGTCATCAGTTGTCAATTGTAATTTTTACTTTTGAATACTAAAATATGGCTCACCTAGATGAAACACAACGCATAGAAATATTAATTCTTAGCGGATGTGGAGATAAAAAAAGAACACAGAACGAGGTATGCAATTTATTCAACGCAAAATATCCAGACAGACCCATCAGCCAATCAACAGTAAGTAAAATAGTCCGAAAATTTGGAGAAACTGGGCACGTTAAACATATTCCAAACGCTGGGCGTCCTAAAATTGAAGACAATGTGAAACTTGATGTTTTATTAAATGTCCATGACAATCCTCACAGTAGTTCAACACAAATGGGTGAATATGCTGGAGTTTCCCAACGATCGGTATAACGTATTTTAAAAAAAGAAAAATACCATCCCTACAAAATTCAACTACACCAGGAATTAAACGACGACGATCCCGATCGCCGGCTTCAATTTTCTGAAATTATGCAGGATTTATGTATCGGCAATCCACGTTTCATCAATCAAATCCTCTTTTCCGATGAAGCCACATTTTTTTTACATGGTACCGTGAATCGTCAAAATTGCAGGTATTGGAGTCAAGAAAACCCACATTGGATGACTGAGGCACACACGCAATATCCTCAGAAAGTGAATATATGAGCAGGGATCATCGATGACAGAATCATTGGCCCTTTTTTCTTTGAAGAAAATCTAACAGGAGAACGTTATTTAACTTTTTTGAGAAATCAACTTATACCTGTCCTTGCTAACATGTATCCAAATGCCAATAATGCAAATTTACCTAGTGACAATATCTGGTTTCAACAAGATGGAGCCCCTCCGCATTACGCACGTGAAGTACGTCAATTTTTAAATAATTGCTTTCCCAGGAGATGGATCGGAAGACGAGGTTTTATAGAGTGGCCAGCAAGGTCGCCAGATCTACACCTCTAGACTTTTTCCTGTGGGGTTACATAAAATCAAAAGTTTATGTCAATAGACCCCAAAATTTACAGAACTTAAAAGATAGAATTAGGCATGAAATGAGTCTCATTACTCCAGAAGTCATCCGCAATGTACTGGATGAATGTGTCCGTAGATTCGCATATTGTCAAGAAACCGATGGAGGGCATTTCGAACATTTAATTTAAAATATTTATTATGCATATTTTGGTTACTTTAAGGTACGTTATGAATTAAATCATTAGTTGTAATTTGATTGAATTTAAATAAAAAAAAAATGTTTTTGTACCCTTAAAAAATATTTTAGTTACAAATGTAATGTCGTTAAATAGAGAATTAAATTCTCCTTCAAATAAGGTGTCGCATTATACCCATTTCTATTTAAAAAAATTAACGATTACGTCACTACACCCACACCGGTGACGTCATCCTTACGCCATGTACGTTATAAGATGGGTATTTTATAACAAAAATCGACCTGTTTCGGGATTACCCTCAAAACTCGACGGTTCTCGAAATAATGATAATATTCCATAATTTAGCCGTTCACTGTATACTGTTGTGTTCTTAGTAACTATTACGTTACCTTATTTTATCATAATAATATATACATCGGAATTTAACTCGTTTTACTTTCTAGAGTCTCCGACTTCTATACTATTTTACTCTATATTTTTGATGCTATTTTATTCTCTATTTCTAGGTTTATATTATCGTTCTATATATTTACATTTTCATATCCGTATACATACGAACTTTTTACTTGACATTTTCCATTATGTTACCAAAGATCCTAATTTTTCCTTATTTAGTTACGTTGTCTCATGGAATAAGAACTGTACTGAATTACAAGTGAAGTAGGTGACTTCTCTTCAGCCTTCTTTTGTGTATCCAGAGGCAACGTTACCCTCATATAGGGGAAATTAGGCTTTGGGTTATGATTCCCAACTCCTGGGGTAGTCAATTTCTATATATATAGAGAATTTTCCTATTTTTTTCTTATTGAGTTTTCCAGCTAGCCTACCGCGATGTCGAAGGCTAGCACACCACCCTATAAATACTAGGTCTGTGAAGGACACAGACGGAACCTCTGAGGACGGTTCTAAACCTACCCAGAACGTCTCAGGACATGGCACCCAACTTACGGGAACTTTACCGGATCCACAATCCCAGTCTCCAACCGAGCAATAGCCTGACCAGCAGGCAATCCCACAGGCCGATAAGACAGAGCAGCCAGCACCACTCGCACACACAGACCTAACGACGATGGCGTCGATGATTGGAGCACTGTTAGAGACAGTGACATCCCTGACCAAAACGGTAGCAGACATGTCCCTACCAAAGACGGAAGTAACCGTAGCCCCACCATAGTCTGCACCACCCAGGTGGAAACCAACCCTACAACGCTTCTCTGGCAAGGAACACCAATGCCCGGACGAATTCCGTGAAAACACCATCACTTACCTGGTGAACATGGGCCTAGAGTAAAAATATTGGACGGCGTTCATCCTTGAGGAAGGCCTATCCGAAGACGCGGCCACATGGGCCGAAACACATGCCAACCCCAGACTAAACTACTCCACCTTCTTCGTCCGGCTGTCCGAACACTACAGCCACTCGACGGTGATAACCAAGCTGTTGTCCAAGCTATACGGACAATGGCAGAAGAGGGAATCCGCAGCCGAATTTATCACGTCCAAGATGGCTCTCTTCAGAAGGTGCCGCATCATAGTGGACCAACTGAAGTCGGACCTCAGGAGTCACATGCGCCTCAACACGCCAAAAACCGAGGAAGACCTCCGACGGGCCGCGAGGAGCTCGAGCAAGACCTGAAGTACGCACCCAAACAAACCGACAACTCGTCAGCCCAGAGACCTAGAACTTCAGAGACGATAGACGACTGGCGCAACCGAGGCCAAAACCGCCAGTCAAACCGTCCTAAACCCGAAGGATAATCCAATCAACAAGAGGACCAAGGAAACGCCAACGGGGGCGACCACTGAGGAACTCATCTAGTGCGAAGCCCCAACTGAACCCGTTGGAACGAAAAAACACCTCAACCCACCTTCCGAAGATCTCCGCCGAGTTCAACTCCAGGAGGATCAGACCCCTAATAGACACTGGCGCGTCAGGCAATTTCGTCAGTGCGGCTCTGATCGGAGTGGATATGGTACGAGGTAAACCCACCACGGTTCGGCTCGCCTGGGAAGGGCATTCAACGCGCGAAGTCCAGGGGTAGCAGAGGTGAAAATCACATTCACCGACGGTTCCTGTAGCACGACAGACTGCATCGTAGTGGAGAAGCTCAACCACGACCTAGTCCTCGTCTTGCCATGGCTTAAATCCGAAGAAGTCCTCGTAGACATTCCACGGAAATGTTTACACGTTGGGACCCAGAGCCGCCGAACATTATTCTGGGAAGCTCTTCCAAGACCAGCAAATTCAGACAGCCACGCCAAGCTACAAGCAGACCAAGCCCCAGACTTTGCATTTGAAACTATCGAGGGAATGATCCGCTCGTACAATGACGTATTCGACGACAAGGTTCGACAACCCACAACGAAGGCAGCGACCATGCGGATCGACCTCACAGACGACCAACCCATCAATGTTAGGCCGTACAAATACTCCCAAGAGAAGAAGCGGATAATGTACCAAGAGCTCCAGGAGATGATATCCGCTGGGGTAGTACGTCCAAGCAAGAGCCCCTACAACATCATCGTCATCGTCACCAAGAAGGATGGAAGTCCCTCAGAGGCGTAGCTACCGCCGTATCAATTATACGGGGCCCCGACATTCAGGGGCCCCAACGCGGAATGTCGAAACAAAATTCCATTCAAAAAATTGAACATTTATATTCTGCAATTATTTTACTATTAAAACACTTTGAAACAGTGTACCTACATTTTGGGATATCGGCATTTTCGTGTAATGGATTCTTTATTATAAACTATATTATTTCTACTGTACAGGTACCTATCTATTTTGTGTCCCTCGCCGTTCTATAACAACAGAGGTATTTTTGTTTTCAAGCTACTTGTTATTGTCTATTCACCGTTGGCTGTGTGAGACATTACATAATGTATAATGCGAAATTGCAATATTTGTAATGAAACTAATGCACAGTCCAATGGTATGGCAGAGAAAAATGTTCAAACTGCTAAAAACATTTTTAAAAAAGTCGCTGAAGATCAAAAAGACATATATTTGGCATTGCTCTTGTACAGAAACATGCCAGTTGGTGGAATGTATTCTGCAGCAGAACTTCTAATGTCTAGAAGACTTAGGTCAACTTTGCCATGTACAGACAAACAATTAAAATCTAAAACTGTTAATAATTTTAATATATAATAAACTGTTTATAATAAATTCATTAAGGATAGACAAAATTCATATAAAAAATACTATAATGAGAAAAAGGGGTAAAAAGTTTAAAACCATTAAATATAGGTCAAAGTGCTTCTGTACAGTTAAAGCCAAAAGGCAATTGGTTACCCGCTAAAATAATAGAAAGAGTTAAGGATAGAACCTATAAGGTGAGAATGGAAAATGGTTCATTACTCTATCGTAATAGGAAATTTATTAAACCATTTGAGAAAAGAGAAATCCATCTTCCATCATCACCATACAAATATTTAAGAAATTTAAAAGAGGAAGGGGAAAGTAGTCATAAGAAAGTGTATATAAGTTTAGAGAATATAAGTGAAGAAGTAGGTCAAGAACTTGAAAATATAAATAGTGAGAAAGTGGAGGAAAGTGATGAAGAAACGCGAAGTGATAGTGTCATTTCTGAAAAAGATAAGAGTAGTAATTTACGTGACGGTAAAATTATAAATTTAGATTTCGGAGAAAACAGTAACAATGTAGAAATTGAAATAGATCATAGTATAAATCATGAAACCGATATAAGCTCTGAAGATAACAGTTTACTTTATGAAACTGGTACAAGTCATTTGGTTAATTCCTATGGAAGGAAAATTAAAGGTCCTCAGAGGTTGGATCTGTAAATTCTGTTTTAAATTGTAAATTCTGTTTTAGCTTTATTAAGGAAAGGGGATGTCAGGGTAACTAGTCAGTCTAGTTATAGTTATGTGTTCTAATGTACTCCTGTCATGTCCTATGGGTTGACGGAGTGATGTCACTTTAGGCCAGATATAGTATAAGATGTAAGTTTAATTGTACTTTAATTAAAAATAAATGTCTGGAAGTAATCCAAATACATTATTAAATCCTAAACCGAACCAGCAAATATACACTTATGTCGTATATTATAATGTTTTGTTGGGTGAGAAAGAGAAAAAAGGTTTTTTAAATGCGTCAGTTTTTCAATTTCTTTCTAACGCATCAAGTTAGATGTGACGGAAAAATCATGTCGGTAAAGTCAGCAGCACCACTTCATAAGACCAAATTCAGACTAAGACTATATTTTATTGCTAATTTATTGCTAATTTATTACGCAAAGGAAAAATTTATTGCTGTAGCCGTTTTCGAGAAACAGTGGGTGCTGCTAGCTTTACGGTAAAGCCAGCAGCACCCACCCTATATCTCGGCAATGAAAAGGAGTACAGGGATCATTTTAACGGCATATTTTATTGCTATTTAATTGCTCTTGATTGGTATATTAACCAATCCTGAAAAGCTACCCCATCATCCCCTAGCGTAAAACTCACCCCCAAAAAGATGATGAAAATCGAAAATTCAACCCCAAGGAATTAATTGCTAATTTATTGCTAATTTATTACGGAAAGAAAAAATTTATTGCTGTAGCCGTTTCCGAGAAACAGTGGGTGCTGCTAGCTTTACGGTAAAGCTAGCAGCACCCACTCTATATCTCGGCAATGAAAAGGAGTACGGGGATCATTTTAACGGCATATTTTATTGCTATTTAATTGCTCTTGATTGGTATATTAACCAATCCTGAACAACTACCCCATCATCCCCTAGCGCGAAACTCACCCCCGAAAAAATGATGAAAATCAAAAATTCAACCCCAAGGAATTAATTACTAATTTATTGCTAATTTAATACGAAAAGAAAAAATTTATTTCTGTAGCCGTTTCCGAGAAACAGTGGGTGCGATAATGAAAAGGGGCACAGGGCCCATTTCAACGACATATTTTGTTGCTAATTAATTGCTCTTGATTGATATATTAACCAATCTCGAAAACTACCCCATCATCCCCTAGCGCGAAACTCACCCCCGAAAAAATTATGAAAATCGAAAATTCAACCCCAAGGAATTAATTACTAATTTATTGCTAATTTATTACGAAAAGAAAAAATTTATTGCTGTAGCCGTTTCTGTATAAACAAAAAATATATATAATATATAATGTGGCGCTCCAAGTTTACGTAAAGCTGTATTGCCCATATAGAATCCAAACGATTAGAGAAAATCTGAATAAACCACAAGTTAGTGCTAGGTTTGTTCTGCATTTTTGCCAAAGCGTGTAATATATTCTGCATAAACAAAATAGGTTATACAAGATATAATGTTGTGCTACAATTTTGCCTAAAACTGTAGTGCCCCACAAACGTTTATGGAAACGATATGATTCGGGACTCGTATAGCACTAATCATTTGAAGAAAACTTGTTAGAAAAAATAGTCTATAATCAAGAATAAAACAAAAGATTTGCTTTTTGTCTTGTTTGACCCCACCGAAGTTTTAAGATCATCGTAAATTTCCCATTTATTGTTATTTCGTCGGCAGTGGGAAATATAATGTCCAATTGTTATTTCGTTTTCAGGAGGAACAAACTCAACAATGCCTTTAATTTGGTATGTTTTGTTTTTTAAGGTACCTAACTAACTGTTGCTGGAATGTCGGTTAACTCGACTAATGTACAATTTTCAAGACAAAAACATGAATGGGAGCAAAAAAATTGCTTGAAAACGTAGTAACAATTAATGTCTCTTACACAAACGGAACACATAGATATGGTTACATTTAATGCATTTTACAAATTCTTGATTCCCTTCCTTGACAAATACTGTGTGTTATTGATAAACCGATTTTTTATTTATGCTGAAAAAAAATCATGTATTGCTGCTGTATTTGAAATTTCTCATTGTTTCAGTTTTCATTTTGTTATTATAACGCTTATGGAAAAATTTATCTGTATCCAGAAATTTAGTGTCTCATTATAAAAGTTATTTTAATAACAGCTGTAAAGCTGAATAATCCCTTGTAAATATAATACCTACTCTATTGTTGTATAGTTTTCAGAATTACCCAAGATGTCAGGACCGGCTTCCAAGTCAACTGTAGGTACATAATATTATCATCAGATCAAATAATCTGTACTAGGGTTCCAGCTTTCATTAATATGAGTACCCAGATATACAATATTACTTACTCATTCAATTGAGTCATTACCGATTGTTACGTTATAGTTATTATTATTTACGGCTGCCTGTTTACTAATAACCATAAACTTTGTTTTTCTTGCGTTGAGTTTGAGTCCATATATCGCGCAGAATGCCACCATTCGTTTCAATAACGCTTGAAGATGTTCAATTGATCCAGTCAGCAACAAGGTGTCATCTGCGTATCTGATATTGTTCATAAGCATACCATTAATGAGTATTCCCTCTTTTGCGTTTTCCATTTAAGATTGTTTCAGCGTAAAGATTAAACAACATTGGTGACAATATACAGCCTTGTCGAACTCCACGCTTGATTTTTACTTCTTCAGAGCACTGATTCGCAACCCTAACACATTCAGCCTGGCCACTCAATACAAATTTGCGATTATTCTAATGTCCCTACCGTCCAGACCGGTAGTTTTGAGAATATGTAGCATTTTTTCATGGCGAACTTTATCAAAGGGTTTACACATACAAAATGTCAGAAATGTGGGGTGGCACTGTGTTTCAATAGAAATAATACTTAATTGTTTTTATAATTTTCATGTAAATTAACAATGTAGATTTTATATCCTTACTTGACCTTGTATGCACAATGTAGAATTTTGGCAACAAACTTGTTATTGTCAAAAACAAGTGTTTAAAATTAAACTTAATTTTTTTTTATTATTTTTTCATCATTTCTAAGCTTCCGCTAAAGGCCTTTTTTTGATATGTAACATCAACAAAAAAAATCATGCATTTAAGGGTTAAACCAATTTTATATTCTCCAATTTCTGAATGTGCACTTGGGCGACCATATAAGATACTCGAAATATTTAATATTATATAAAAAATATAATATTAAAATTAAATAAATAATAAATAAATAAAAAAAATAAATGGTACAGTGGAACCCCGTTAAGTCGGCCTCCGATAACCCGGAAGTCCGGCTAACCGGGACCGATTTTCATCAGACAAACATTTCAACAATAAAAACGTAATATTGACAACCGAAACTGACTGAAATTTTTACCAAGGAATGAACAATACTGTATATAACTGTACGTAATTCACATGGACTGTGCATAATGTATTTCATGTTTTTGCAATTATAATGGAGCTTATCTCTAAGGATACCGTATTTGATTAATTTTTACTATATTCTACGGCTAACACGGATTTTCGATAACCCGGATTGCCCGCATTCTCGATTAATCCGACTTATCGAGGTTCCACTGTAATCTTTATATACACAGCGTTTCAAAAGTATGGTAAAATATTTAAGGGGGCGTTTGTTTGGGTTTATTTTAAGAAGAAAACTTTATTTAAGATGCCCTAAACGTCTTAAATTCTGAGATATACGAACAATCTATAAATCCCTAGGGTGTTTCATTTAAAATAAGTAGGTTATTACAGCTTGAATTTGTTAATAGAACAATCTAAAATTCTAACCACCATGTACAAAGATAGGTATAGGAACCCTTAAAAAGATTAAAAGCTAAGTAAATTTTCCATACGATAAACTAATAAAATGTAGGGCGTTTAATATAAAATAAATGCGTTATTACAGCTTGAATTTGTTAATAGAACAATATAATATTTTGACCACCCTGTACAAAATTTTGCTACCATAAATATCTATTTAAATACGCTGAGTAGTATATTATTAAGATCCAAGAAAAAATTTTTTCACCGATTTTTAGATTCATAAATAGTTACTTTTTTCTAAAACCTTTATATAATTTTTTTTTTATAAAAATCGAAATAAATCAAAACACCTTGTACTTAGGTATGAAGAACCCTTATAAAAGTACAGCTTATTTTTTAAGAAAAATTCAAAAATGTTATCTGATATAGGGTGTTCCATAAGAAAAAATATAACTTTGATTATACTACTATTTTTTTGGAGCACCCTGCATAATTCACATTGGTCCTGTATATTTCTATGAAGAATTTTTTTTAAATATCAAGTCGTTTCCCGTAATACAGAGACCGGGGCGAATGCAATAAACCACCCTGCATAATATTTTTCTATGAAATAAAATGAACACTCCTGTCACAAACTACGGTTTCGTCAATAATTGTTGGTTATTGTCGTATTTCTAATTATAAAATTATTGTAATATTCACTTTCTTCTCTTACATGGAATATAATATCTAATAATACCTATTACATTAATTTATTTTAATTTTTTTTTTTATTTACAACAATCCGCTTCAACCTAAGAAGGTTATTAGGGGATAGTAACAGTTAATTACACTTTGTTTAGTAAGTTGCAGTCTTTTAGAAACAGAAATAGTTTATTAGTGTTGTTATAGTCTAAAATGTCTTTAAGATTGTTAGCTAAATGGTATTTAATTCTATGGCGATTGAACTTTTCACACTTTTCCACTAGCACATGTTTCACTGTAAGGGGTGACCCGCACTCATCACAAATTGGAGGTTCTTCTTTTTTCAGCAAATATTCATGAGAAAATTGGGTATGTCCAAGTCGTAAACGGGAAATAATTGTTTGCTTTCGTCTAGATACCTCGGGTGGTTGCCATGGTCCAACGTTGTTTTTTATCTCCTGAAGCTTTGATGATGTGGATTTCCATTTACTGTTCCAATTTTCGAAAATATGTTTTATGAAGTAGATTTTTAGATCCATACTTACAGATTGAAGCGACATTGGAATACTGTTATCATTTATGGCTTCTTTGGCATTTCGGTCTGCTGCTTCATTGCCTGTTACTCCAACATGTGATGGGACCCAGAGAAACTTGATTCTTAAATCTTCAGTATGCAATTTATGTAGTTCTTCCTTTATTAGTAAAGCTATTGGATGCTGCGTGTAAATTTTCCTTATTACGTGTAGTGAAGATATAGAATCTGTGACGATTAATATCTTCTTCATCTTGTTCGCATTTGCATGTAGTATTGCTTGGTAGATCGCATAAAGTTCCCCAGTTAATGCAGTTGCAGTATCTGAAATTTTATGTTTGTGAGTCTCTGTGTTGTTAACAAATGCCACTCCGACTCCATTTTCAGTTTTAGACGCGTCTGTATAGTATACTGTGTAATCGGAATGAGAGTTAATTAGATCTCTGAAGTGTTGTAATATGAGATTAGGGTTAGTGCTATTTTTTTGGAATTGTAATAGACTGCAATTGACTGTTGGAATGTTTACAGTCCAAGGTGGAGATGAAGATATTTCTTTGTATTGATATAAGGGTGGAAATTCCTGCCAGTTAAGTAGCTCCATTGCATGGTGGATTCTGCGAGAATAAGGGAGATTGAACTTTGAAGAGTCATTGGTCATGGATGGATCTAAAATGTTATTTATTGAAATTCTTTTATGTACATTTATGTTAGAAGCGTAATTAAAGGTTAACAGCTGTCTACGAAGCATTAGAGTGGGTTCGCCTATTTCAGCTTGTATGCTATTTATCGGAGTTGTTCTGTATGCTCCAAGTATAATCCTTAGGGAGGTGTTATGTAGCGTATCCAAAGGTTTCAACGTTGTTTTGCTGGCAGATGCATATGCGACACATCCGTAGTCAATCTTAGAGCGAATTAAGGATCTATATAGCATGAGCAGTGTTTTACCTTCGGCACCCCAAGTCCTGTGAGCTAGATACTTTAACAAGTTAAGACCATTTCGACATGAAAGAACTAACTGCTGAATATGACTTTTCCAATTTAACTGTTGATCAAATATCATTCCTAGGAATTTTATTTCGTTTGTATAGGAAAGATTTTGATTCTTAAGCGTGAGATTTGGTTTATCCTCGATACGTTTTTTTGAAAATATTATACATTTTGTTTTATTACAACAAAAACTAAAACCGGTGTTTAAGGACCAATTTACTAGTTTATTTAAGTGTTCCTGTAATATTGACGCCATATGATTTACGTTTTTTCCTTTGATGTAAATAATCAGATCGTCAGCATATAGTCGTGCCTGAACAGGTTTCGCCATGATTTTTACTATATCGTTTATTGCTATTAAAAACAGAGTAGGGCTGATGACTGATCCTTGTGGGATTCCGTTTTGTTGTTCTATAAGATAGGATATAGCACCATTCGCTCGGACTTGAAATGTTCTTTGAGTTAAAAAATTGTTTATATAGGCTAAAATATTTCCTTGATATCCAAATTTGTTTAGAATGCTCAATATACGGTGTTTCCATACTGTGTCAAAGTAAATCGCCATACATTTTTGGTTATTTTTAAAAGCTTCGTGAATAGCGTTTTCCAGATCGATAATGTTGTCGTTTGTAGATCTGCCTGGTCTAAAGCCAGCTTGTTCGATAATCAGTTGATCATTGCGTTCCAGGTTCCACATTAATCTTCTGTTGACTATTTTTTCCATAAGTTTACATGAGGAACACGTTAATGATATAGGACGATATGATTCTGGGTGTAATTTATCTTTATTTGCTTTAATAATAGGAATAACAATGGCATTTTTCCAGATTTTTGGAAATGATTTTTGTTCCCAAATAATATTGAAAATTTGGAGCAGAAACTCTTTTGCTTCCATGGGAAGTTTTTTAATGAATTGTATTGGTATGTCATCTGGACCTGGTGCAGTGCCTTTTATGCTATTAAGTGCATCTTCAAATTCCCCATAACTGAGAGGTATATTAATAGCGTTAAATTCGTCGGAAATTGTAATAGGTACTGCCTCCTCCTCTTGTTTGTATGTTAGGAACTCGTTACTGTAACTTTGGTTGGATGAGAATTTTTGATACGTATCAGCCAGTTCATTTACTAGATCCTGTGGCTCAGTTAGTAGCGTTTTTTCTTTTTGCAGGCTCACAATTTGTTGGTAGGTATGCTGCCCTCTTATTTTTTTAACTTTTTTCCAAACTGATGATATATTTGTACTACTGTTTATGCTTGATATGTATGTCTGCCATGATTCTTGTTTGCTTTTTTTAATTATTCTTCTTGCTTCAGCTCTACGTTTTTTGTACTCTGTTAATAGATCAATATTTTTGTATTTTTTGTAGCGGTTCCAAATTGTTTTACTTAATTTAATAGCGGCTTCACATTGTGAATTCCACCAGGGAACTGGTTTGCGTTTTTTTTTTAAAGTTGAGATTTACCTATGGTTATATTAGCCGCATCCAGTATAAGCTGATTGAAGCTCCTAAGTGTGTCATCAATGGAGTCTGAAATTTTAATCTGATCCATTCTGTTTGATATAATTCTCTCAAATTCAATCCAATTTGCCTTTTTTAATTTCCATTTTTGAGTTGGTATTGTATTTGTGTTTAAATTTACTGTGTGCTTTATTAAGATTGGGAAGTGGTCGCTACTATATAAATCTTTTAATGCTGTCCAGTCTAGTTGGGTGATCAATGAGGGTTCACATATGGAGAGATCAATGGCGGAAGAAGTTCCCGTAGCCATATTGAATTTTGTTGGCGAGCCGTCGTTAAGTAGGCCTAAGTTCATAGTGTTCAAAACGTTTTCTAACATATTTCCCCTCGTTGTTGTTTTATTTGATCCCCATGTAATATTATGGCAATTAAAATCTCCCGTGATTATTCGAGGGGAAGGAATTTGTTGGAGAAGATTAAGTAGTACGGGTTTAGTCAGAGTCTTGTCTGGTGGAACATAAATGCTGCAAATATTTAACTTTAGAGGGGCAAGTATTGTTACAGCAACTGCTTCGATATTAGTTGTGAGGTTTATATTTTGAACAGGTATATTTGACTTTATATATAGAGCTACTCCTCCACTAGCGTAGTTCTGATTGGGTGGATTGGTGCAAAATCCTGTGTAACCTTTCAGGTTGTGTGTTGAGTTATTTTTGAAGTGAGTTTCTTGTAACGAAATCAAATCTGGTGCATATTCTGAGATAAGAAGCTGTAACATTGTTAAATGGGTGTAATACCCATTTAAATTCCATTGTAATATACTATTGAAAGTGATTTATTGTTTAGTTGAAGCACATTAATCACTATCGGGTTCAGATACTTCATGTTGTAATAGTCTTTCTAGCTTTTTGCGTAGTCGTGTGATTCGATTTTTTAATTTTGAGTCAGTAAAATGAGGATGAGTGTCTACAAGCATTTTAATAAGTAATGGTAAATCTGGTATATAATCCTTAACAATATTATAGACATCCTTAGCTCCGCATGTCTCATTTAGTAACTCCCGAAATTCATAGTAATTTAAGACATATGATTTTGAATGTTTATTGATAAATCTTTTAGCAGCTTCTTCGGTTTCTATTGTTTCCTTGGATATTGTGTGAATTTGATTTTGTAATTTCTGATCAACTTGTATCTGTTGTTTTTGGGGTGAGTCTTGAGTGGGTGGTATTATGTTTTTTTCGGGTTCAGAATTGTTGTCGGCTCTTATTTTTTGGATATAGGACTACTTTTATTACATGCTTCGTTAAATATATTAGATGCTGGTTCTTCTGTTGGAGATGGGGGGTTTCTGATAAATGTCTTTTGGTTGATGTTGACGTTTCTGTTTTTGAAAGGGATATATTTGACACCTCCATAGAATTTATTGGAAGAAGAGGACTTGATGAATTATTTGTTTGGTTATCTGTTGTGGGAATCTGCGAGGTGATACTTTGAGGTGGATTAAAAGTTGGAATAGTATTTGGCATATTAGAATTGATTATGGAAGAGGTTTCTGATGAGCATTGTGAGGCAAGATGGCCATTTTGTTTGCATTTGAAACAAAGCGATTGGTCGTTGGACAAAAATATTTTGTAGCTAACATTATCATGATTAACCATGACAAAATCAGGTATGGTTATATTATTTAGGGGTTCTATGTATACTTGACGCCTAAAACTGAGTATGTGGCTATATTCAGGATTTGTAGCTCCAATTCTCAAACATGTTATTGGTGACATTCATTTCAAGCCTAGGTTCTGGAGAATATTAATTAACATTTCCTGCGGTATTGTTGGATGAACGTTAGATAAGAGAAGACGTTCCGATGGAGTGACTAATCTACGTGCTAGAAGTACTTCATTATTTATTTTTATGGATCCTGCTTTATTTAGAAAGTCATCAACTACAGCTTTACTTGAAAGATAAACGCATACTCGGTTATTAGAGATTCTTGATGAATACATAATATTTTTTGGTTGGACGAGTGGTCCTAGTTGCAAAAGATAATCTTGCAATTTTGCGCCATTAATTGAACTGAAGATGATGGTTTGTTCTTTCACTGGTAATTTTGGAGTAGTTTGTTGAGATGCAATAGTAGAGTACATTGGAGTGTTTTGAGAAGTGGTAGGAGTTTCCATTGTTGATAAAGTATTATTCATCATTTAATTTTACTTGAACGATTTATTATAAACATATTCAAGTACGGCCCTGGTTTTAATTGTTGTTAATAAAAAACCAGTCCGGTGTAGTGTTGATATGAAGATTTTATATGGATAGATTTCCAAATGAATATATTATTTCAATCTAATTAATGTTCTTCTACTCACGTTTTTGGGTCTTCTTATAACACTAACTTTATTGAACAGGTATATCACTTTTGTTAATTTACTATTGTGAAAATACTGGTATAAAATTGCGAGTATATCGGAGCTGAAATTAAACACGCTTTGTGGTTCGGAATCAGGTCCGGTCTGTATTTTAATTTTCATTTCACTATTTTATTATTTCACTTGCAATTTATTTTTTCTACGAGCGTGCAAAAATGTCTACTTTCGCGCACGCATTTTAGTTTAGAAAGTTTTACTTTTCCGCACGCGTGTTACTTTTCCACACGCGTTTTACTTTTCCGCACACGTTTTACTTTTCCGCACGCGTTTTACTTTTCCGCACGCGTTTTATTTTTCCGCACGCGTGTTAATTTAGATATGTTAATATGGCCTTAAAGTAATTATAATACATGCAATAAACTAATATATAGATATTATTTACTAATTTATTTCAAATATATCTTATTGTGTTTATGTTTTAATGAAATTAACGCGAGAATTCGATGAAATAAAATAATTTTGACATAATATTCGAAAGTCAAATCAGTAGACAATAACAGTGGTTTTGAATCGTCGTCATGGAAACCAAGATCGTCGTCATGCTAACCAATTATGCTGAAACTTTGGTTTTGACAACCTTGTCAAAGAATTAATTTGTGTATGTATTTTCATATTAATTAAATTAGTTGATTAAGATTTGGTCATTTTTTAAAGACTCGTAGAAAAAATATTGTTCCTAACGCTTGCAGAAAGTCTCTTTTCCGCACTCGACTGCTTGCCGAACTCCCGCTTCGCGTCGTTCGGCAAACTGCAGTCGCGTGCGCAAAAGTATGACTTTCTGCATTTGTTTGGACAAACCTATCAGGTGCATTTGTTCAGAATGTGCAATTAATTCAATGGGTCTATTGAATAAAAAGAAGTATTTGCTTTTACTTACAAGTATTTAAGTATTTCCTTAATACTAATTGAATAAAGTCATTTCTTTAATGCTTTATTCAATTACCGTTAAGTAAATACTTAAATACGAGGAAGTAAAAGCAAATACTTCTTTTTATTCTATAGACCCAATTAATTGAATAAGATTTGATCATTTATTAAACGCTCGTAGAAAAAATATTGTTCCTAACTCTTGCGGAAAGTCTATTTTCCGCACTCGACTGATTGCCGAACTCCGCTTCGCGCAATCGCGTGCAGAAAAGTATTACTTTCCGCACTTCTTAGGAAAATACCTATAACATAACAAAAATTGTTAATTACTTTCAAAATTGGGATATATTTAATAAAGAATCCACACCTCTATCAGTTTCTGTATTTTTCCCTTATTTATCTAGATATTTATTTAAAATAAATATGTAAAGTTAAGTTAATACCAAATGAAATATAAAATTTCTTAAGCCGGCCCATTTCAATACTTATATTTACCTGAAATCCCTTTATTGCTTCGACTTTATCAGCGGGTTACTCTTAAGTCTGTTTTAGACTATAACATAAAATGATATAAGAAAATGGTATACTAAGTTTTGTTATAATGTAAAACAGGAAACAAAATCTGTTAACAGAAAATGTTATACAAATTAGAACATGTCCTATTTGATAACAATTTTTAGTACACAGGCATGCGCAGTTAGGTTATTTTCTTTATACTGTCACATTGGTTCTTTTAATGTTAACTTTTCTTTTAAGAAATGTTGCAATGGAAGCAGCTGATAATAATAGAGTTTTCTTATCCAACATATAAAATATATCTTTGTAATATAAAATATCAAAGATAAAACTAACTAGTTAAATGTTGAGAAAAATGAGGTTAAAATATTCTTAAAAGAAAATAAGAAGAAGAAAATTGAGGTTAACAGTACATGTACCATCACAAAAATATAAAAAAGTACTTTTTTAGGATGTAATGCGCAGAATCACATAACATATTTTGATACCAAAATGTGACAATGTAATACACAAAACTTCTTGTATTAATATTGTACACAATCATTTCATGTAAGTTTTTGTTATACCATTTTCTTATATTATTTTATGATATAGTCTAAAACAGACTTTAAATTCTGCATAAGTCAATTCTTAGAATTATTGTGAATGAGCTTTATAACAAAGTTAGCCTATTCAATTTTTTTTTGGATTTTATATTATGGGGCAGTACATTTAGGTAGAATTGGAGCAACGCATAATATCTTGTGTAACTGTTTTTGCGCAAATTTCACGCTTTCACAGAAATGCAGAACAAACCCAGCACTAACTTATTATAATATGGTCTATTTAGGTTTATCCATTTCACGAATATACGACTGTTTTGGATTATCTTAACAACGAATATTTTACTGTGCAAAATATGAAGAACGAAACTAAATTGCAAATTATATTGTTGCTTATTGAAATAATTATTAGAGCAATTTACTTTCGTACTGCTTACGTTGCACAGTAAAATATTCGTTGTCTCGATAATCCAAAACAGTCGTATATTCGTGGAATGACGTATATTCAAAATGTCTTCAATGGTTTTAATTCTATAATATGGGACAGTACTGCTTTACGCAAAATTGTAGCGAAACATTATACATATGTATATCTTGTATAACTTTTTTGTTTATGCAGAACATATTACACGCTTTGGTAAAAATGCAGAACAAACCTAGCACTAACTTGTGGTTTATATACTTTTTCTCTGATGCTTTCGATTTTATATGGGCAGTACAGCTTTACGTAAACTTGGAGCGCCACATTATATCTTGTATATCTTTTTTGTTTATGCAGAACAAATTACACTCTTTGGCTAAAATGCAGAACAAACCTAGCACTAACTTGTGGTTTATTCAGATTTTCTCTAATCGTTTGGATTCTATATGGGCAATACAGCTTTACGCAAACTTGGAGCGCCACATTATATCTTGTATATCTTTTTTGTTTATACAGAACAAATTACACGCTTTGGCAAAAATGCAGAACAAACCTAGCACTAACTTGTGGTTTATTCAAATTTTCTCTAATCGTTTGGGTTCTATATGGGCAGTACAACTTTACGTAAACTTGGAGCGCCACATTGTATATTGAATAACTCTTTTATTTTTTTAGAACAAACTTCAAAATTACAGAACAAACTAGAACAAACCTAGCACTAACTGCTACAGTTATGAAAACATATATTGGGAACTGGGGCAATACAGGTTTACAGACATATCGCTATGCTATCTTCGTATATATTATATTCTCAATGGTTTTTACTAAATCCACTGATATTCCCTTTTCATATAATAAATGTGTCGCGTTCCGAATTCTCACTCTATCAAGCGCTTTCTCCAAATCTATCAGCCACATAATATATGCTGATTTATTATATTCCAGCGACTTTTCTTTTATTTGTCATTACAAAAACTGCATCCGTGCATTATGATCTTCCTGTCCGAAATCCTTGCTGCTCCTCTTGCAGAGTTATTCGTTCGTTTATCTTTGTCGCTATAATTCTTGTTGTCAATTTGAGTGTTGTATTTAAAAGATTTATTGCTCGATAGTTATTGGGGTCCTTCTTATCTCCTTTCTTGAAGAATCTCAGCATGGTCGCTCTTCTCCATTCATCTGGTATTCTGTTCGTGGCGATTATTTTATGAATAAGAAGTTGCAGTTGTTGTACACCACCATATTATAAGAGTTCATTTGGTATTTGATTTTATTTGGTGTTTCTGGTAAAGATTTTTCGTTTTCTTTTTTAAAAATTTCTGTCAGGAAGGCCACCCACGTATCCTCTTTTATGTGTTCTATTTCAACTAGTTCTTTCATTTCGCTTCTTTGTTGTCTTATGAAGCGCCTTGTTTCTGTTGTCCATAGAAATCCATCTCTAGTCCTTTTGTGAATCTTTCCCAGTATAATCTGTTATTGTTTTTCTTACCAATTGATGAGTTTCAGTTCTTACTCTTTTATAGTTTTCATATGATTCATTCGTTTTTTCTGACCTATATTTTAGGAAAGCTTTCTTTTTTTGGTGACAGTTTTATTTAACCTCTAGTGTAAACCATGGTGTTTTCGTTGACCACTTTTGGTTTTTGTTTATTATTTTCGTTCCAGGGGCTTCTCCGGTAGCGTCCAGAATATTTACAGAATTGACAGGACGGAATTTTGACAGGATTATTAAAAATAATTAGCAATAAAATTGGTCGCCAGGATGGACCCTGTACCCATTTTTCTTGCCGAGATATAGCTTTAACCGTAAAGCTAGCAGCACCCACTGTTTCTCGGAAATGGCTACAGCAATAAATTTTTTCTTTTTGTAATAAATTAGCAATAAATTAGTAATTAATTCCTTGGGGTCGAATTTTCGATTTTCATAATTTTTTCGGGGGTGAGTTTCCCGCTAGGGGATGATGGGGTAGTTTTTAGAGATTGGTTAATATATCAATCAAGAGCAATTAATTAGCAATAAAATATGCCGTTAAAATGGGCCCTGTATTCCTTTTCATTGTCGAGATATAGGGTGGGTGCTGCTAGCTTTACCGTAAAGCTAGCAGCACCCACTGTTTCTCGGAAACGGCTACAGCAATAAATTTTTTCTTTTCGTAATAAATTAGCAATAAATTAGTAATTAATTCCTTGGGGTTGAATTTTCGATTTTCATAATTTTTTCGGGGGTGAGTTTCGCGCTAGGGGATGATGGGGTAGTTTTCGAGATTGGTTAATATATCAATCAAGAGCAATTAATTAGCAACAAAATATGTCGTTGCAATGGGCCCTGTGCCCCTTTTCATTATCGAGATATAGGGTGGGTGCTGCTGGCTTTACCGTAAAGCTAGCAGCACCCACTGTTTCTCGGAAACGGCTATAGCAATAAATTTTTTCTTTTCGTATTAAATTAGCAATAAATTAGTAATTAATTCCTTGGGGTTGAATTTTTGATTTTCATCATTTTTTCGGGGGTGAATTTCGCGCTAGGGGATGATGGGGTAGTTGTTCAGGATTGGTTAATATACCAATCAAGAGCAATTAAATAGCCATAAAATATGCCGTTAAAATGATCCCCGTACTCCTTTTCATTGCCGAGATATAGAGTGGGTGCTGCTAGCTTTACCGTAAAGCTAGCAGCACCCACTGTTTCTCGGAAACGGCTACAGCAATAATTTTTTTCTTTCCGTAATAAATTAGCAATAAATTAGCAATTAATTCCTTGGGATTGAATTTTCGATTTTCATAATCTTTTTGGGGGTGAGTTTTACGCTAGGGGATGATGGGGTAGTTTTTTGGGTTTGGTTAATATACCAATCAAGAGCAATTAAATAGCAATAAAATATGCCGTTAAAATGATCCCCGTACTCCTTTTCATTGCCGAGATATAGAGTGGGTGCTGCTAGCTTTACCGTAAAGCTAGCAGCACCCACTGTTTCTCGGAAACGGCTACAGCAATAAATTTTTTCTTTCCGTAATAAATTAGCAATAAATTAGCAATTAATTCCTTGGGGTTAAATTTTCGATTTTCATCATCTTTTTGGGGGTGAGTTTTACGCTAGGGGATGATGGGGTAGTTTTTTGGGTTTGGTTAATATACCAATCAAGAGCAATTAAATAGCAATAAAATATGCCGTTAAAATTATCCCTGTACTCCTTTTCAGTGCCGAGATATAGAGTGGGTGCTGCTAGCTTTACCGTAAAGCTAGCAGCACCCACTGTTTCTCGGAAACGGCTACAGCAATAAATTTTTTTTTTCCGTAATAAATTAGCAATAAATTAGCAATTAATTCCTTGGGGTTGAATTTTCGATTTTCATCATCTTTTTGGGGGTGAGTTTTACGCTAGGGGATGATGGGGTAGTTTTTTGGGTTTGGTTAATATACCAATCAAGAGCAATTAAATAGCAATAAAATATGCCGATAAAATGATCCCCGTACTCCTATTCATTGCCGAGATATAGAGTGGGTGCTGCTAGCTTTACCGTAAAGCTAGCAGCACCCACTGTTTCTCGGAAACGGCTACAGCAATAAATTTTTTCTTTCCGTAATAAATTAGCAATAAATTAGCAATTAATTCCTTGGGATTGAATTTTCAATTTTCATCATCTTTTTGGGGGTGAGTTTTACGCTAGAGGATGATGTGGTAGTTTTTTGGGTTTGGTTAATATACCAATCAAGAGCAATTAAATAGCAATAAAATATGCCGTTAAAATGATCCCCGTACTCCTTTTCATTGCCGAGATATAGAGTGGGTGCTGCTAGCTTTACCGTAAAGCTAGCAGCACCCACTGTTTCTCGGAAACGGCTACAGCAATAAATTTTTTCTTTCCGTAATAAATTAGCAATAAATTAGCAATTAATTCCTTGGGGTTGCATTTTAGATTTTCATCATCTTTTTGGGGGTGAGTTTTACGCTAGGGGATGATGGGGTAGTTTTTTGGGTTTGGTTAATATACCAATCAAGAGCAATTAAATAGCAATAAAATATGCCGTTAAAATGATCCCCGTACTCCTTTTCGTTGCCGAGATATAGAGTGGGTGCTGCTAGCTTTACCGTAAAGCTAGCAGCACCCACTGTTTCTCGGAAACGGCTACAGCAATAAATTTTTCCTTTGCGTAATAAATTAGCAATAAATTAGCAATAAAATATAGTCTTAGTCTGAATTTGGTCTTTTGAAGTGGTGCTGCTGACTTTACCGACATGGAAAAATCGGTAGTTCCGTGATTAAACACAAAAATAATGCAGCGTTACAATGGTTACATATTACATATGCGGTCTATTCCTAACCTACGTTTGATTCGTTGATATTTAGATTATCAACAATATCAATATTTCTCTAGCCAATCAAATATGCGTATTACGAACATTTGACGTAAAACTTCGTCCACGTTGGCCATCCTTTCGAAGTGTCAAAGAGTCAAGTGACGGTTGCTGTTCAGGTCAGTATTTTGTGTGGATGTTATTTTGTGTGCGTGTTATTTTGAGTTCGACATCCGCCATTGTATTTCACGGTGTTAGTTTGTGTTTTGGTATAGAATTTAGTTTAGTTAGTTAAGTTCGTTAAGTTTAGTTAGTTAGAAGAGTTTACTGCCAAGGTGCCGAGGTATAGGTACGAAAAAGGAACAAATACTAATATTAAAATTGTTTCAATATTTTCAATTAGAAAAGGAAGCTGGACAAACTTTGTTACCAATTTGTGAAGCAAGTTTAAATACCCTGAAAATAAAACTGAGACTCGAAATCACTGAAAAAAGCATTGAAAAAATTCAAAATTCTAAAGTCAATCGAACTGTCTTTAGGCACATGGTATTCTTCTTGGTCCTTGAGTTTTTTGCTGACGCACGCATTCCATCGTCTGAAGCATCTGCAGCTTTGGGATTAAACAAGTGCTTCCTTTTTCTACTTCTTGCCTTATAAACGTGGTCACTTTTTCTTAACTCTCTCGACACTTTTTTATCCATTTTAACCTCAAAATATCAAAGCTAGTTGAAAATACAGATGTGCCCGGACCAAGCAATGCGACGTGCGTTCAGCTCAAAGTATCACGTTCAACTTGAAAGCAGCTAGGAAAAGAGCAGCAGGTAAGAAAAAGACAAAAGAGAAAAGGTAAGGGTCGAGCGCACATATGCTAGTGGAGGATCCAATATAAGGTCGATTTGCACCGATCTGTTTAATGGATAAAAGTTATTGGATATGTAATTTAGCATGTTAACAATTACAAAAAAAAACAAGGGTTGCACGATCTATTCTTGTGCTAACTATAATTAATTAATAATTAAAAAATGACATTTTTTTATGAATTTAAAAATAAACAATTTCGACCCGGTCAGATATTATTTCAGATTTTTTGGATAATTCTAAACAAAATAGGTATTTTGTAATTTTTATCTAAAGTTGATCGTTTTCGGCCATGTTTTCTTCTAAAACATATTTTTTAAATTATTAATGAGGAAGGTTTCTTATGGGGAGAGGGGCATTAACAACTAAAAAACAATCTTTCAGAATGAAATAAATCTAAAAAGACTTATCAAGAACTGATAGAATAAGGTTTGAACTTAAATTTAGGTGCTTCGTAATTTCAAAAATGATATTTTATACTTATGTTTTTGAGCCTTGGAAATCGTCATCTTTCGTTCTTTCTTCAGTTTTAAATTGTTTATAACTAGAAAACGATCAACTTTAGAGAAAAATTACAAAAGACCTTTTTTGTTTAGAATGGCCTAAAATAGCCGAAATAATATCTGCCCGGGTTTATTTTTTTTAATTAATAAAAAATGTAATTTTTAATGATTAATTAGTTATAGTTAGAACAAGATTATATCGGGCAACCCTTGTTTTTTGTAAATGTTAACATGCTAAATTACATATCCAATAATGTTTATCCATTAAACAGATCGGTGCAAATCGACCTTATATCGTATCTTAGACTATGCCGCTACCTACCTGTTCTTGAGCACTCGAGGTTGGTGTGTTCTAAGTTGTATATCTCGACGAATAATAGTCCGAGTGATCTAAAAATTTCAGGGAATACTTTTGAACTGTTATACTTTTAGAAAATATAATAAAAAAAATCGATTTTTTTAATATCATGAGTGGACCTAACCCCTTAAAAACTTATCCATGTTGCTGAATCCTACAACAAATAGAAATCTGTTGAGGTTAATCTTAAAAAATAAAATACGGCCCATCTATCAAGTGGTGAACATGTATTATTTCCAAAAAATTATTAGTTTTAAAAGTATCAATTTCATAGTAAGGGGCTTGGGGGCTGAGGACTCTTTCTGTTTTATAGTTTATAGCTAGTTGCTGAGTGGAATAAATACTTGGTTTATTGGTATATAAGGTAAAGTGCCATATTTCGTTAATTGTGTACTTGTGTACTGCAAGCGCCAGTTAACTTGGCGAGACGCATTGCACAGTGGCTTATGGGATGATCATCAGTCTCAGTGTCGTTGTGCGTATTCGCTGTCGCCAAGTTAACTGGCGCTTGCAGTAGTTAAAGTTAAAGTGTTCAGCATCATCAGCCTCTCTCGATATACTGCTGGACATATGCCTCCCATGTTTGTCTCCAAAGTGTTCTATCTTGTGCTTTCTGTATCCAGTTTTTTGAAAAGTTGTCTTGTCATCGTGTTGGTGGTCTTCCTCTGCTGTTTATCGGCTCTTGGTCTCCATTCAACTAGTTTGCGAGTCCATCTTCCGTCCTTCATTCTGGCAACATGTTAAAGTGTTAATCATTATAAATTTTCACAATGAAAAGTTTAAATTTCCGTTGCAAGGTATCCCTGGAAGAGTGCCTTTGGGTTCTTAAAGAGTATGCTGACCAGCTGCCGAAAAATCGAAACCTACTTCCAGGCCCTTCTTCTTCTTCTTCTTCAGCCTTCAGTAATCCAACTTTGGACATAGGTCTCCCCAATTCAATCCAGTGTTGTCTATTTTGCGCAACCTGTTTCCAGTTGTGTCCTCCAAACTTCTTTATGTCATCGGCCATCTCATTTGTGGCTACTTGTGCCATATGCCATCTCCATGTGCCAGTGGGGCACTTCCAGGACCATCTCAGCCTATTTGGGCTGAAATCAGTAAACATTTTCACGGAAGATGGAAAGCAAGAGATGTTTATACACAATGTAAGGAAAATCGACGCAACTTGTGGACAGTTACATTGTGAACACATATCTACTGATGCTGAGGATCAAGATCAAACTATGGTTTCATTCGAATCCTCAACTCACTCCTCAACCCTGTGCTCCCTAACTGATGATGATGACGATGGAGATTGGGAATATCCAAACTTGGATGATTTCGAGGTAAGTTTATCTAAAGAATTATACCACAGGATTTGTGAAAATGATGCAATAAATTATAAGGGACGCGAATATTGCATTTTAAAACGACAGGCATGGACAGTCTACATAACTGAAGAATTCTTCAAACTTACTTAGTCTCGGTGTACATTTATATCAAAACGAGAAGTTTTATAACAATGAAATACTGCTTATCATTTGATAATAAGAGGCACATGCAAGATCAAAAAATGTAAAAACCCGTTCTCTGGATTTTTAGTTTAGGAACCAGCAATTTAGATTCGGAACCTTTCCTGCAATCTTATGTGATGCACAGACACAGTATTTGATTTAAAACATGAGGATGTTAAGACGACCTACCAGAAAGGCCAAGCGCGCAAGAATTGGTCAAGAAGCTGCTGCTCTTGGACCAAATAATTGGCTGAAAAGTGAACTGCATACATTGCATACTCGTCGCATACCTCCGACAATGCCTTCCGCACCTGTAATTCGTAAATGTGTCAATGAGTTTAGAGATAATAGACCTGGTATTGAACAAGACGACACAAAGGATGTTATCAAATTAATTGAAAACATGGGATACAGCCATAAATACAATGACTTTATTCGAGATATAAAGAAAGATAAGTTTTATGTTTTCTATGGATCCAATATGCAATTACATGCTTATAAGAGATATCACCATATAATGAAATTAAAAAACAAAAAATCATCCATTGAAATGGATGGAACAGGAAGCATATGCAAAAAAATAGTATATGAGAACGATCGTACAAGTGGTCACATCTTTCTCTATGCAATAGTAATTAATAGTAACAATAAGTTTTCATTATCAGTTTATCAACAACTAACTGATGACCAGAGTACAATATTGCTTGAGTTGTGGTTGAAAAATTGGATTAGGATGGGAGCTGCACAGCCAGATGAAGTAACCTGCAATTATTCTAAAGCTTGAATGCAATCTCCTTGGCCTTTAACGAACAAAATAAAATACATACATTGAAACGCTTTGTTTAACGCAACTGGCGATACATCAATGAAAATGCGCCCATCAATTGCAACTTATGTTAGATTAATTGTTGCCAATTTCATCGAAATGATCGCCAAATGGTCCTGTATAAAAGAGGTGCAAAATCATAAAATAAGACAATTTTACTTATTCTGCATGTCCTCGTTAATTGACGCAGACATTAAACGATTTTAAATTAATACCTAAAATGCTATATATACAGTCTTTTTAAACCAATATAATGACTCGATTTTACGGAACGGAAAGAGTGTTAAAGATGTTAGGCATGGATTAGAGCAAATGATCAGTGATCGCTCTTATGAGTATACTTTTAGTGACACACCATTAAGCAAGCCAGCAGATATTAAAATGATTGCAAACTTTGAAACGAGCACTGCCATTAGATCATTAATAAACAACATCCAAAAATCGGCTGTAGAAATTGAGGAAAAAAGTGCGGAGGCCAATGGGTTTTACAATAAAAATTCATAGATGACTTGTTTAAAACATTTGCAGTAGAATTCACTCTGTGGTATGCAGCTTGTCTACCAGGTAAACAAGGACTTGCAAAATCAAGTCATAAAGAAGCCTATTTCAATGACAAAAAAATCGAGTTTTACCAAATTATAAAAATCTAGTAAGAGTTGGCAAAATTTTAAAAATTGATTTTCAAGATCATCAAGGGGATCAGCTATTTTAAAATGATAATTTGTGAGTTCCGTAATGTTGAAATTAAAATTGAGTCACAAGACAGCACACCAGAAGATAAAAGTATGTCATATAAAGGCCATGAAATCATGAATGAAGATGCAAATAGTTACGATAATTGGAGAAATAAATCGAAGCCAGAGGATCATGATTATTGCAAGCTTATAGATGAGAAAAGTGTAGAAAAGGCACAAACAGAAACAAAGTGGCTTCTATTTTAAAAACCATCCTAGCATTTCTTTTATTAATAACAATGTAAATGGAAATATAACCACAAAAAAAAATGAGTAATATTAAGAATGGCAACAATCTTAGAGCAGTGCTGATCAAAGACATTCACTATTACATCCAAAATACAAGTCCTTTTGATTCAATAATTCAAAATCGGGCAGCAGCGGCAGTAGATTATCCATAATATTATGCTTTCTGTGAAATGAGTCCATCACAAACGATGAAATATATCTTGAAATTCATAAAAACTTCAACAATGGACCCAGTTTATAAAGAAAGGGCAATACTCTTGCCATCCACCTTTAAGAACAAAATAAAACAGACTTCACATGACAACACTGAGCTTTTCCCCCATCAATTAGATCTATATGATTCCTCAGCATCAATTTGGAGAACATGTTTTCAAAATTGTGCTAGTGGGTTCGACACATATTCTTATGTGAATTGTGACACATATTCCACCAACATACTAACAATATGTATCACAAATCAACAAAAATTAGCCGGACTCGGCTATGCATTCTTAGGAAATCATTTACAACAAATGTCAACAACTTTCAATATTCTTGCCATCATTGCCAGTTAGTATAAATAGAAACCAAATACCTTATGCAAATACGGCAAAATATTTGGGTATGACATTAGATTCCAAGCTACGTTGGAAAGCGCATATTAAGAAAAAAAGGAAGAATTAGAAATCAAGTTCAGAAAGATGTACTGGTTGATGGGAAAAAAATCCACTCTGTCTGCTATAACAAATTGTTATTGTATAAGCAAGTCCTTAAACCGATATGGACATATGGGATACAGCTATGGGGCTGTACAAAAGAAAGTAGCATCCAAATTATACAACGATATCAGAATAAAGTATTAAGGAACATCGTCAAAGCTCCATGGTACTTCAGAAACTGTGATCTTCATCGAGACCTCTAGATGGATACGGTTATCCAGACAGTAAATAAGTTTGCCGAGAGTCATGAACAAAGGCTCTCCAACCATGTGAATATCGAGGCCATCAATCTCCTAGACAACGCCAACCAGATAAGAAGACTTAAGAGAACGAAGCCGTTCGAGTTAGTGCAATAAGTTCAAGTGCGTGAAAGTGAAAAAGCAGAGCAAAGTGCGGCTAAAGTGTACACGTTAGGTAGTAGTACTGTAATGTATTAGAGCCTAAGGAATATTGTTGAATATGTCTTCAACACTACAAGAAGAGGGTTGCAAGGTTGAATACAATAATTATTGATAGTTTGAAAGGAAAAGTGACAGATGAAAGTTTGGAAATTTTAAGCCAAATTGGACCTAACCAACAATTTTTGAAAAGGCAAATTATTTTGAATCAAGGAAAATATGGAACTGACTTTAAAAAGTTTGCAATTAATTTAAATTTTTATTCACCGAAAGCCTACGATTTTGTCCGTGACACTTTCAACTCGGCACTTCCACATCCAAAAACAATTTCTAGATGGTACAAAAACTTAAATGAGGACGCAGGATTTACTACCGAAGTATTTGAATTACTTAAAGTAAAGGCTGACAAATCAGAGCATACGATTTTGTGTAGCTTAACTATAGATGAGATGGCAATTCGTCGACATGTACAGTGGGATGGAAAGAAACACTACGGCTACGTTGATTTTGGAGTTGACATTGAAACTGAATGCAATTTAGTTGCTAAAGACGCCTTTGTTTTCATGTTACTTTGTATTAATAACTCGTGGAAGCTGCCGCTAGGATATTTTCTAACTGACAGTCTAACAGGCGTTCAAAAGAAGAATTTATTACTTCAGTGCTTAAGTCTAACTCATGAAACAGGCATTCAAATAGTTTCTGTCACTTTTGACGGGGCAGCCAATAATGTTACAATGGCTAAAGAGTAAGGATGTATTTTCGACATAAATTTGAAATCTATCTTTTTAGATCCTACATCAGGCCGTGGAATTGCAGTATTTTTTTATCCTTGTCATATGGTTAAACCTTTACGCAATACCTTAGGTGATAAATTATTTTTACGTGACGACAACGGTGAAGTTATAAAATGGGATTATATAGTAAAACTTAACGAAATTCAACAACAGGAGGGTGTTCATTTAGCTAATAAATTGAGAAAAGAGCACATATCATATAAAAATCAACAAATGAAAGTAAGATTAGCAACACAACTACTTAGCGATTCTGTAGCGGATGCTATTGAATTCTCAAATGAAACATTGCAAATAGAACAATTTAAAAACTCCGAAGCTACTGTTAAATTTATCCGAGTTATTAATAAATTATTTGATATATTTAATTCTAGAAGCATTTACCAAAGGTATACAAGCAACCAATTAATGAAGAAAATTACATTTCTATTGTAAACTTTTTAGAGGAGGCCTCAGAGTATTTGGAATCATTTTCATTTATAAATATGAAACTTGTATGTAAAAGTAGGAGAAAAATGGGTATTATTGGTTTTTTGTTTTGCATTAAAAGTTTAAGACATTTATATACAGAATGAGTTCAAACAAAATTATTAGCATACATTCCTACATACAAGTTGAGTCAAGATCATGTGGAATTATTCTTTGGGTTAATTAGATCGATGGGGGTAACAACAATAACCCGACAGTCAGACAATTCAAAAGTGCGTATAAAAAATGATGCTGCATCTTGAATTAAGAGATTCATTTATGGGCAATTGTATTCCTTTGGAAATGATATAAATTATGAAGCCTTATGAAATCATAAATAAACCGTGTAGCAAGATGAGAATAGTAGATGAAGTTGATGACACATTGGACGAGAGCAATATATAATCTGTCTGAAATTATATCTTGTATAAATGTTTCGGAATATAAAAAAGAAGTAATAACATACATTTCCGGCTACGTTGTACGTAGAATTGCAGCCCAGTTAAAATGCGAGGACTGTATTGAGAGCCTGTGTGGAGACAGAAATGATTTTTTGATATCATTTATTAACCAGAAAGATAAATATAATGCATTAACTTACCCTTCAGCTGATGTTATTTTAATTTGTAGCACTGCAGAAAAATTTTTACATCATTTCAACATAGGTAAAAGAATAAATGTAACCGTTGTAAATAACCAAGTATTTTATAATCTTTTAGATAAAAAACTTTTTGAGGATAATAAGATCCATTTCTCCGAGCAAAACTTTTTAACGTCACATTTTTCTAATTTAGTTAAAATGATTGTGTTAACCTACATCAATATTAGAATACACCATTATAATAAAATTTTATTAGATAAGACTTTCAGTAAGAGGATACTGTTTAACAAATTAACATTATTTTCTGGTTGCTAATATCACCAACGTTTCGTTCGCCTAGAAGAGTTCCGGATATGGAACATGAGATAGAGAGGTTTGGTGGGTATTACAAGTATCGAGTCCCACACTACCTTAGAACGAAAGACTAGGCGCTAGGCGTAAATGCATTCCTATCTTGAAAAAAAAAGGAAAGTTTATAATATACCTATCGCTAATATCTGCAACACTTGCCAAATTCTATATTATACTTTAAATAATAACGTATTATTAACGTATTATATTAATTATATTAACGTATTATAACGTATATTATTACGAAAGTAGAAAACTCAAAGAGGTACCACAAAAATGTATATTATAAAAATGTCATACAAGGACGCGTTTCGGCTCTTACCGAGCCATCATCAGCTTGAAATACAGGAGCAAAGTCTAAAACTGTCCAGACCAGGAAGGAGGAAGAATCTAATAGCTTACATTGTATTGGGTTCTTTAGGTTTCATTCTAAGTTGTAAGTAGTGTATTAGACATTAAGGGTATAAAAATTCATTTTAAGATTTAAATGACTTCCTCTTTGAGAGACACCATCTTGCGAACAGTCGCAAGATGGTGTCTCTCAAAGAGGAAGTCATTTAAATCTTAAAATGAATTTTTATACCCTTAATGTCTAATACACTACTTATAACTTAGAATGAAACCTAAAGAACCCAATACAATGTAAGCTATTAGATTCTTCCTCCTTCCTGGTCTGGACAGTTTTAGACTTTGCTCCTGTATTTCAAGCTGATGATGGCTCGGTAAGAGCCGAAACGCGTCCTTGTATGACATTTTTATAATATACATTTTTGTGGTACCTCTTTGAGTTTTCTACTTTCTTACCTCGAGACCACATTTGAGAATGGATACTTCTCTTCATGTTTTTGTATATTATTACTTTAAATAATAACGTATAAGTACTCATATTAAGTTTTAGTTGTTTTAAGTAAATCATTTAATAATTAAATCGCCGGTATTTTATTATTCCAAAAATTTTCCCGAATACGTACCTGTCACACCTCCCACCCACTTGTCCCAACTTGGAATATTTGGCAGTCTTTGCGCATGCGCATCTGTTTCTTGCCTGAACGTTATATCTTTCGTCTTCGTTAATCTAAGATTATTCCCAACTTTGCCAATAGATAGAGAGGGCAAGTTATTCATAAATGCATGCTAGTTGTTATGCAAAGACTAGTTGGATTTGCGGCGTACTTGAAAATATTAGCCAGCGGATGGTTCGCGGTGGCAAACGGTTAACACGTGCGGCAACTCTGTATGCAACACGCGCCAACCCAGTCTTTAAGACGCGCACATAGGTCTTAGTTCATTTTTAAACGTAGACAATGGTGGTTTGTTCCCAGTTTTGTTATCTATTTACGTAGCTATTTTACCAATTAGGCATTAGACTTTGAAGTGATTAGTTAGTTTAAGTACGTTTAAAAGTTCGTTGTGTTTTAAAAAATAAGTTCATCACTTAAACCTTGTGTTAATGACCCCAACAGTTTTTGTTACATATGTGGCAAATTTTGTTTACAAAATCAAAGAAAAAATATCACAGAGTTTCTGAAACAAACCTATGTAGCTTACTTTGGGATACATCTTGCGCAAAAGAATAAATATTGGGTTCCCGATATCGTGTGCAGGTTTTGTGTAGAATCTTTGCGTTACTGGAGCCAAGGAGGACGTAAAGGGCTTCAATTTGGAGTTCCAATGATATGGACCGAGCCAACCAATCATTTGAATGACTGGTACTTTTGTGCAGTGAAAGTAAAGAGTATGAACCGGCACAAAAAACGTACTTGGGTTTATCCTAATGTGAAATCTGCTAAACGCCCAGTATTGCACAGCGATGATTTGCCAACTCCAGTATTTTCAGGGCCGTCTACTTCAAACGCTGCTGATGTTGAAATGTTAGAGAAATCAGTAAATCAGACGGATAGCAGTGAAAGTAAGTTCGAAGAAAGTAGTTCTACGAAACGGGATTTTCTCAGGAGGAGCTCAATGACTTGGTGAGTGATTTGAATTTATCAAAAAAATCGTCTGAAATCCTGGCATCCAGACTAAAAGAAAAATACTGCCTTCAACCTGGTGTTACAATTACGTCCTTTAGGAGTCGAGAACGAGACCTTCTTCCTTGCTTTACCGAAGAAAACAATCTCGTATTTTGTAACGATGTTTCTGGACTCTTAAGTTGTATGGGCCTTCCCGAATATAAGCCTGAACATTGGAGGCTTTTTTTAGATAGCTCGAAAAGAAGCCTAATATGTGTATTGTTGCACAATGGAAATACATTTGCTTCGCTTCCAATCGGACATAGTACGAAACTTAAAGAAGAATACCAAAATATTAAAATTGTTTTAGAGAAGATTTCGTATGCACAACATCAGTGGTCAGTATGCGTGGACTTGAAGATGGTCAGCATGGTTTTATTGGGCCAGCAAGGTGGTTATACTAAATACCCCCGTTTCATATGTCTATGGGATAGTCGTGCAAAAAATGAACATTGGGTTAGAAAGGACTGGCCTTTGAGAGAAAATATGTAGGTAGGAAAAGCAAATGTGATTAATGAACCACTGATAAGTTGACAAAAAATCATTCTTCCACCACTTCACATCAAGCTTGGACTAATGAAACAATTTATTAAAGCCCTTGATAAGAACGGTATCTGTTTTAAATATGTATGTCAAAAATTTCCAGCCCTAAGTATGGAAAAATTAAAAGCAGGTATCTTCGATGGACCGCAAATCCATACTCTTATCAAAGAAAATACATTCATAAACCATATGACAAATTGTATCTGAAGCTTGGCTAAGCTGTTTTAGTAGTCAAACATTTTTGGGGAAATCATAAGGCACCAGACTATTCGGGACTAGTTGCTAATATGCTTCAAAATTTTAATAGGCTGTAAGTAGGTAATTTTAGTAGGCAAGTAAAATTTTTAATGGCGATCTGGTAATCGAAGTCACGAGACGGAGACAAACTGACGAGCTGTTGAGAGTGCGCTATTTCATCGATAGTCATAATAGTCTTTTAAATATAAGGAATAATAGTTGTGTGTGCAATTATGTCTACTAAAGAGCAAGATAGCCTGACCGCTGGGCTGAATAAAAGACGGAACATGTCTGGAAATAACTCAATGCCAGCCGTGAACGTGTGGCAGCGAGGTGGCGCTGTTAGGCTATTTAGGCCAGCAGTTGTGACAAAAATCTCGATGAGGGATATCGATAATGTTAAGCTTGAGGATACACCCCTACTCTACTGGATGTAGGACTTGAATACGAAAGTTTAAAGTATGATGCTTCCATGGGAGGATGTTATTGGCCCAGGTTTTTAGATGAGGATTTAGCATTGCTGTTGAGTCATGATACAAAAGGAGAAATATTTGATGATGTGTTCAATGAATTTATGAACATGCTGATTAAAGAAGCCAATTCAAAACAGGTTTCACGTTTTGAGACGGTTTATTCTGATGATGGAGTGAAGATGGATGCAGCCATTGATAATGATGAAGGTGTATCATCGATACGTGATATAATAGCAGTTAATAACGAGCAGTTAAAAAAGTGGAAAAAAGCGCTACCTAAGTCGTATTCAGAGCAATTGCAAACATTTGCTTTGATGCTACATTATTACTCACCTGCAGCGTATAAATATGTTAGGCGAACATTTGATGACCTCATCCTAGGACTATAAGTATATATAGCCATTGATGGTGAACCCGGTTTTACGAAGATATACTTTGACTCTAAGACTGAAAGTCCACTCATTTAATGACAAAGTAGTATGTGGTCTGATATTTGATGAAATGTCTATCCGGCAACAGCAAGAATATGTTAGGCAAAAAATGTTACGGGTATGTTGACATAGGTACTGGTGTACAGAAACTAGTGTTAGCCAAAAACGTCGTTGTATTTATGGTTAACTGTATTAAGGGTGCCTGGAAAATGCCTGTACCTAGAATATTTTTTGAAAACTGGCTGCACTGGAGAACAGGAAAAAAGGTTTGGTTCTGGAGTGTCTGCGAAAGTGCCATGAAGTAGATGTAGATGTTGTAAGTGTTACTTTTGACGGGGCTCCAGTCTTACGATTGCTAAGCTATTAGGATGTAATTTGAGTCATTCATCCCTACAAACTTTTTTAAACATCCTTGTACAAAGATGTAGTTGTAGTTTTAGATCTTAGTCATATGATTCAAGTTCGTTCGTTAAGACTTATAAATAGTAGGTAATAATTCTATATAAAGAATAGACTTGTTCAATGGAGGAATTTTAAGGAGTTGCATTATCTCCAGAGTGAATTTTTGGGCCAATAAATTAAAGGCCCAACATGTTTACTTTCCTAGACAAAAAATGAAATTATTACTGGCTACTCAGGTATTCAGCGAAAGTGTTGCAGTAGCTTTAGACTTTTGCAATAAAGAATTAGGTTTGTCACAATTTTCTGGAGTTAAAGCAACTGTTAGATTTATAGCAATCCTGAACAAATTGTTTGATATACTTAATTCCAGAATTTTGTTGTAGCATGGCTTTAAAAAGCCTTAAGTTTAAATATAATAACACTGTAAAATTTTTAAATGAAGCAGACAATATATTAGTGAATTAAAAGCAGCTCTAGGTCACGACCTACTAATGTGACGAGGATAAATTGATATTAAACTAGCCTTTGATAGATGGCGCTACTTGACACCGAATTGCTTTCGGTTTTGACATTCATGACATGACGTCTGTCAAAATTTACGTTTTAAAAACAATTAGTTTGGTTTTTAAAGCCGTCAAGAGCAACCAAATTTTGTGTTTTCGGAGAAATGGAAAAAATCGAGTATCGTTCGGTGATAAGTTCTTCCACAAAAAGGGTAAAACAAATATGCAAATCAAAGCCGACCTGGACGAAGTGTATGGTGAGGTTGCACCTTCGTTAGCAACAGTAAAATTTTGGAAAGCTGAATTATATCATATCAATATATCAGCTCAATTATTGATCATGATCACAGCTATATTAATCCTTTTTCTGTTTATTCAAAAATAATTTTATAAAAGAATGTGTGTGTACTTTGTACGCACTTATAAGAGATTTGAATTAAAATCACCAGCCTACTCAGCAGGGGCGTCATTTCAAATTTTGATAGGGGGGGGGGGCAAGCAAGATAAGCAAAATTCGCTGTTGCCGAATTTTTCTTTTTTTTTTCGGAGCTGCTATATTTTATAATATCAGAGATACGTATGTTCAATCAGAGATGGTTATTTATACAGAAAAAATTTGTTTGTAAGATAAACAATTTATTATTTACTAGTATGCTATATTATATACCATAGGTGCATAGATTACTATTACTCAGGGACCCCAGGCGAACTTTCAATATTTACTACTAACAAGCTAATTTTATGTGACTAGCTTCATTTTGACGAGACGCTCAACTTTTTCCTTACAACAATATCCGTATGTGGTAGATAACAAAGATAGCAAGTCAAGTCGGGTCAGACGAATAACATACCGAGCTACCCCAAATTTTATTTTTGTAATCTTAGGGAGCGTCAAAAGTAGTGTAAAATAAAAATCTCGACTGAATTCCGCCGTTGGTTAGCCGCCATTTTAATTTTAAACGAGAACCATTTTTGTTCAATATCTTCGCCATTTTTAACTTTTCGACAAAAAGTATGAGAACTAAAATTGTTAAAACTGTGATTTATGAGGGAGAATAATAACTGTAATTATTTTCCCCATAACTCTGAAAATATCGACCGCACGAAAAAAATTGTAATGAAAGAAATTATAGAAAATCACATTTTCAACAATTTTAGTTCTCATACTTTTTGTCGAGAAGTTGAAAATGGCTAATATATTGTGCAAAAACAGTTCCCGTTTAAAATTTAAATGACGTCGCAACGGCGGAATACAGTCGAGATCTTAAATTTACACTATTATTGACCCTTTCTAAAGATTAGAAAAATAAAATTTGGGGTAGCTCAGCAAGGTTAGGCCTGTTATTTGTCTGACCCGACTGGAATATCCCTGTTATCTTTGTTATCTACCACATACGGAAATTGTAAGGAAAAAAGTTGGGCTTTGTAGCGATCACGCTAATAATTAAATTACTTTAATTAAAATTGGATTAAAATATACCCCTCTACAAAATCCTTGGGTGACGCCCGCGAAGATCCAACTACGATTTTTCGGTGCACAGGCGCGCCAATAGAAAGAAAATCGATGATTGTCGATTTCTAGTTTAGTTGGTCACGAACTCACAAAGAGGCAACACATCGTCATTACTTAGGTGACGGAGTTTGGGCAAAATTGGGAAAATATATAACTAAAAGACCTCGAACATCAGCCAATAACCCATACTAATAAAAATCAAGCAGTAGTTATATCTGGAGACTTATTTACACGAAAGGAAAAAAGGTTATAATACCGCCGATGTGTTGCTTTGCTCAAGTGAGTATATTGATATATTTCTCTTTATTTCTTCATTATAAAATCAAATTCACCATCCTAGATATCTCGTTCGTTATCTGTAGATATTAATTTCAGTTAAGAAATAATTTAAATGTCACATTATAAGTTATATTACGGTAAGGATATTCATTTCCATTTGCAAAGGAACAGTCAAGGCCATATGTTTTAGTGCTAAAGTTAAATTCCAATTTCTCATTAGACTTTTTGCTCTAGGTTTTTTTTGAGGTAATAATATAAAAAAGTTTTAACGAATATCAGACATGTCATGCGCATGTCCCTGCCATGTCTGATTTGATGATTTGAATTAGTTTCAGTTTGACATGACATATGTATACCTAACCTGAGTTTTTTTGTTTTGGTTTCCAGTGCAGTGACCCTGTGCTGTCTACACATAGTGTTATAAATAATGTAATTAAATTGATAAAATTTATTTTAGATTCCGTCCCGTAGCTACTTGTCACATAGACACTTAGCCTAGTCAATTTATATAGATTGTATCATCATTTAATGTGCCATCATATAAATATGTGCCAGTTACTGTAAGCAGCTAGGGTATGGGTTACCCCTAGAGTTACTTTTGATTGGATTGGATAGTACCTATTTCACAACATCCAGGATTGGATTTATCACCACAGCAGCCCACTAGTTTTTGCCGTACCAAGAGGAAATTCATTCCTATCTGGACCTTTTTAAATAGGACTTGTGGTTAAGATAAGTTGTTTAATCTTATTATTTACATATTTTGGGTACTCTATAGTTGCTTGCACTGTAAACTTCTTGTATGCATACAATTGAGGTAAACTAGGTACATATTTCTTGATAGATAGGGTTTTAGGTCGTTGGTTTTTTTTGATTTAATATAAGTAGTAGTTTCCAATAAATAAAATTAGGTCTTTTAGTTATATATTTTCCCAATTTTGCCCAAACTCCGTCACCTAAGTAATGACGATGTGTTGCCTCTTTCTGAGTTCGTGACCAACTAAACTAGAAATCGACAATCATCGATTTTCTTTCTATTGGCGCGCCTGTGCACCGAAAAATCGTAGTTGGATCTTCGCGGGCGTCACCCAAGGATTTTGTAGAGGGGTATATTTTAATCCAATTTTAATTAAAGTAATTTAATTAGTAGCGTGATCGCTACAGCTTCTCGGCAAAATGAAGCTACTCACGAAAAATTAGCTTGTTAGTAGTAAATGGTGAAAATAGGCCTGGGATCCCTGACTATATATACCTACTATAGGTGCATAAATATTTACTAATTACGCGTAAAAAATAAGTTTTAACGCCTAAAAAATATATATACCTACTATAGGTGCATAAATATTTACTAATTAAGCGTAAAAATAAGTTTTTACGCCTAAAAAATATATCTTTTAATTTATCAACCTTATCTAACATTTGAAAATTGGAAAATATCTTTTAAAAGCAAAACTAACTAACTTGGGGCGTTGATCTGTTTTAAAGAAATGACAATAGCAGGTTATTTTTTACAATTAATCTTTTACGCATAAAAAATATAGGCAAATAACTGCATTTTTACATAAATAACTATTTTGTATAGAGGCGCATTACTATACGAGGATACATACTCCTTTTCCATTTGTTCATAAACACCCAATATTTGGTTGTTTATTAATTTCTAATACCTACGCAGTGCCGCCCATATGTTTGACAGACAACATACAACAAAGCCTTTGAATCAGACCCTTCAGTTGTAATTCATACCTTATCGGTAGTCATAAAATTTTACGAGGATTCACCAATTCAACAAACAAGACGGGCTTTTTCTCAAGATCGTCAAAATAGCCAATTCAGCTTATCACATTTCTTGAACATATTTCAGTGACTGTTAAGAATTTCTCTTTTTGGGAATTCTGAAGTAACAATAGTTCCTTTTTTATCACTTTTGGCCTTTTTAACACTAGCTAGAATGAGAATAAAGTCAGAGTTAGTTTATAAAACGAAATCGAAGTCATAACATCGGAAAGCGAATCTGGCGAATAGATACCTACGGATCATAGCAATATACTACGAACTAGTCACTAGTGTACCTACTGCATACTGCATAGATCAGAGATAATAATTGTGTGTGTACGTTGTGCGTTGTGAGTGTTTACTATCTGCTAAGTGTTAATAAAAACCGACCTGGAGAATAATCGGGATTTAATATACCTACATCCTAACAGTATAATAAAACGTGTTAAAAATGAAAAGAACTCAAAGAAACATCAGCGATTTTTTTTCTAAGAAGAATAAAGTGGAGGTGGACTTGACTTATAGTGCCCAACCTGCTCCGCATTCTTCCAAATATTCACCACTAACTTCATTGTCTACTCAAGAATCCGACAATGATACTTTTAAAGTGCCTACAACTCCTCTGCCTACAACAACTACTAAGAATGTCACAGCTCAAGCATCTTGTCTGGCTGCAGCAACAACAGCAACCACTGGAATATCCCACCTAGCTACTAAGTTAACTCAGTCTTTCTCTCAAACCGCATCAAATCAAAGTAAGTCACTTAGCAGTAACCCACTTGAAAGTCCCGTTCAGCCACACATAGATTTCCCAAAGACTAATGGAAGGAGGTTCGCAGCCCGTTACTATGACATCCATGAATGGATAGAATACTCCTCAACAGAAGACGCTGTGTATTGTTTCCCATGTCGACACTTCAACGCAGAGTTTTCCTTTCGTGCAGGTGAATCAGCTGGTAGTCGCACTTTTATAGACAAGGGCTTCAAAAAGTGGAAAGATGTTTTTGCTCTTTTAAAGCAACATGGACTTGGAGAAAGACACAAATCGGCAATGACATCATGGGCTGAATTTAAACATCGTACCTCCCAGCAGAAATCAGTATCATCTCTACTGGACTCGCAGTATCAATTCATTTCCAACAGTACTACTCGCCATGAGCTTTTCATAAAAATACAACAGAGAATGAATAAACCAGTACTAAATTTGAAAAGAACTGTTCCAACAAGATGGTTTTACTGGTTGAATGCAGTATCGAAAATTGGAAAGACAGACCAGGCCATTTTGGCTGTTCTAGATGAAGGAAAAAAGGACGTGGCAGAGAGTATCGGAATAAAAGCGCAAATAATGCAGAAAATCTTTATATTTCTGCTTTGTGCTATGGAGAAGATATTAGGAATTACTTATTGCCTATCGCAGCAGCTACAAGCCGAAGAACTTGACTTAGCAGCCGCCGTGCATCTAATCAAAAGTACCAAAGAAGAACTTCAAAAATCCAGAACTGACGACACATACCGACAGGTTTTAGAGAAGGCTAAATCTTTGGCAGACAGTAGTGGTGTTGTATATTCCGAACAAAAAAGGATGAAGACTGTTCCTCATAAACTTGATGCAAGTGTTATAATGTCGACAACTGGCAATAAATATACCGAAACAAAGGCCATATACTTCGAAGTTATCGACAGAATTCTCGTGGAATACAATCGTCGCTTCTCAGAAAATGAAGGTCTGTTCGCAGTAACGGATGCCTTTAAGAAAGAAAATCAAGGATTCATGGCGGAAGAGAAATTAAACCCATTAATAGAAAACTATAAACATTTTCTGAATGTAGAACTTCTACATCTGCAATTGCCTATAGCCAGGAACCATTTGCAAACATGCGATGGAGACTCCGTTTTGTCACTACTTGAATCTCTTAAAGTGCTTCCAGTGGCATACTCAGAAGTGATAAAACTGCTGCAAATTTTTGCTACACTGGCTATCACTACAGCTGGAAACGAAAGATTTTTCTCTGTGCTAAAAAGAGTAAAAGGGTACCTGCGAAGTTCTACTGGTGATGAAAGATTGTCCTCACTTATGTTGATGGCCGTGGAAAGAGAAGAGATGAAAAAAATACCACTAGACCAATTGGTGGATGATTTTGCTGCGAGGAAACCACGACGGTACCCATTACTTCACTAACGTGACTTCAGTGGCGGCTGGTCCTATGAGGCAAGTGAGGCAGTGCTTCACAAGTATATTAATCGACTATTTACGTTATTTTGTTATTTCATCATCAATTATTCTTTACTTTATTTTCGTTATTTCATCATAAACTCTTTAAATACAATTTAACTTTTTGAAATTTGCTAAATAACTTTATTTTTATTATAAAACTTTTCTACGTGGGAGGGTATATGCATGTCATTTTCACTTTCTCAAATTATTTCCCTATATTGAATACATTTATAATATAAGATTAAAGGTTAGTTCTAAAATGAAATTATCACCGGTAATTATATAGGGCTTTTCATTTACATTCATTTGTTTAGAGCTTCTGTCATATGTCGTATAATCCGTATATTAATATTATACACAGATTATAGAACATATGACAGAAGCTCGAAACAAATGACATCGATGAAAATCCCTATTGTTTGCATACAATAATTTCATTTTGGCAACTGATTAGTAATAACAGAATCAGTTGTCCGTTGTTGTCATGCAGTATATATAATGTAAATTATTTTGCTTAATATGACTGTACAACGCTGATGAGACCAAAGAAGGACGAAACATCTGATTCATACTGTTTTGATATGTGCTATGGTATCATAGTAATTATTTTTAGCTAAAAAACAGCTACTATGAGTATCAACCTGTTAGAGACTTAGAGCTTTCGTTGCCATTCTTTTGCGAATAAAATTATTATCTAATATGGTTTTAAAATTATATGAAATGAACTGTAGTTGTTTTGTTCCATTAGTAGTGAATCATTAGTATATATTACAAAGTTTATGTTCCTAATTATTACAAATAAATCACTATAGTCATAAAATTGATGTTTTTTTGTAAATTCCCATATTCTAGGGGGCAAATGCCCCCCCCCCGCCCCTGTTAAATGACGCCCCTGCTACTCAGGTAAGGTATAGTATAAGGTATGACAAGAAATTATATTATTCCCTGTTTGTTGTTTCATATGAGATGTATGTTTCCTTATGAGATTCCCTGTATGTTTCTTTATGAGATTCTGTGGTCCTACAGCTGTGGACTTTTTCCCCGTATTACCTTATAATCACTCGTAACAGGTAAATTATTATTCTTATAATTATTCTTTTTTTTTATTTCTTTATTTAACGTCGGCGTCGATCTACTTCTGCGATTAAGACTAATCACCGACGCCCGGAGCACGTTTCCACCAACGGAAAAGTTTGACGAATGCCCTGGTGTTCCAACCAGAGGTAGGGATCTTAACGAGCCATGTTACAGTAAAACCTGTGTTAACGGCCATATGTTAAAACCGGCCACTTGTACTAGCCGGTCAGTTTCAAAGTTTCCCAAGCCAAAATTTGTGGACTACAAAACCTGGTATTAGCGGCCACCTTTTTATATCAGCCAATAGTTCTGTCATTTTTAGTGGCCGTTATAGGCAGGTTTGACTGTATTGATTATTACCTATCATTCACAATAGAAATACTAATCAAAATGAAACCTATTTTCATTATTGAAAGCATTGACAATGTTCTGGTTCAGATGACTAAGCTGTTTCTTTCAATGGAGAAATTGCGGTTGACAAGAATTTTCTGGATTTTTAAAGAGTGTAACACATTTTTGTGAATAAAAACAGTGTAATGCCGTTCATGTGTTTTTATAGAGCAATTTTGAATCCCGAGTTTTTTATACGTTTCAACGTAAGACACATTATGGTTTTGAAGTTAAAAATGCGTTTTTCTCGGTTTTATGAAATTTTGACATACCTGGTTTTTTCCCTGTAGTCTTCATATTGACCCTATTAGACTGAGCAACTGGTGTCACCACCATTAGTTTCATTTGTATTGTAATGAAGCGCTTCTTATTTCTTTTCTATATCTTATATACTGAGTGATCTTGTGATTTTTACATATTATAATTCAAAATGCAACAAATGAATAGTGAAGATGTCAACACTTCCGCAATACAACAGTTGACATAAACGGTAAATAAAATAAACCGAGAGAGCAAAATATACAATAAATTACAAAATTTGAAGAAGCTAATTGATAGAAAAGTGAATACGGAAGACCTAATTTCAGAGGTACAAAAATATTCAACGATATGGGACAGCAAAAGCGAAGAATATAGCAACAAGTTTAAAAATCAGCGGAGAGGCTCGTTAACAAAAACGTAAAGGATGATTCGTAACATGCGTCAGATAACATTTTCAATGCTGATGAGACTGGATTGTTTTTTAAAATGACACCAAACAGAACTTTCCAATTTAAATCGGAGAAGTGCGTTGGTGGAAGTCTGTCTAAGGGACACGTTACGGTTTAGTGGCCTCTATTAGACGATATTAATGTCACACACAATGCACAAGTGCCGGAAAGCGTGTGTTATGTGAAGAGTCGGAGGTGCCGGCACCGAAAAAAGACGTAGTGATTTGTTTAGTGTATTTAGTTCTCTTTCTGGTATCAGAAGTGAGCGATACCAGAAAGAGAGCACCGTCAGAAGAAAGCGTAATATATGTGGGGAGCAGACACTTCCCTCAAGTCAGCCACGCCCCTATGCGTATTATTAATCAGTTTGTTCGTTACTCTATTATTTTACAGTTTATTCGCATGGCTTGCATTTGCAGATGTCACCACCAACCAACGAGACGGCTGTTAAGTGTTAAGTTGTATTATATTAGTTGTATTATATTAGTTGTAGTTTATACTTTTACGCCAGGGAAATAAGCTAGAAATATTTATACTAAATTTTCTGTTTCAGATGACTAAGCTGGTTCTTTCAATGGACAAATTGCGGTTGACAAGAGTTTTCTAGATTTTTAAAGAGTGTAACACATTTTTCTGAATAAAAACAGTAGATACAATGCCGTTCATGTGTTTTTCTGGAGCAATTTTGACTCCCGAGTTTTTCTTATACGTTTCAACGTATAAGGCTCATCATGGCTTTGAAGTTAAAAATTCGTTTTTCTCGGTTTTATGAAATTTTGACATATCTGTTTTTCCCTGTAGTCTTCATATTATATTATATTATACTATATATTTTTTAGTTTACGAAAGAGGAAAAAATAAAAAAACCCAAGCACAAGTTAAAAAAATTTATGGAACAAAACGAGGCACAAACATTTTTAATAGAAAAACTTTAACAAAAGCTTGAAAACTATCCGATGGACTCCAGCAACTGTAACGGTTGGAAGAATATTTTATTCGCCGTTGAGAAGAATCTGATACAAGGATTACCTCCATATCACTGTGAACGACCCGTAAATCCGATAGAGCTGGTATGCAGTGAAATAAAAAGATTCGCGGCAAAACATAACACAAACTTTAAGAGAGAACAACTAGAAAGTCTAATACATGAAACGTACTTACTAACATAAAGTTACTCCACAAAAATGGAATAATTACGTGCAAAACGTAATTAGCATAGACAAATGGATGTGGAATATCGATAATTTACTGGACAATATCGACCCAGTTATAATAACCGTTAATGATGACAGTGGCAGTGAAAGTGAGGAAAACGAGGAGTATAGAATAAAATCTAAAATATATAGTTTAAATACATTTTAATTATTTATGTACCTACTTATTTATTGTACCACAAAATGGAAATAATATTAATTCTACGAATTCTTCGCTATTACAGCTTTGTGCATAATAGGGAGTAGACTGCTTAACGGAGATCTATAATAGGTATATAAGAAACAAAAGAAGTTATTTATAGTAGAAATCCTATAGAAAAAAAGTCTATTTGCTTCAAACCTGTTTCTGATCAAATTTGGCATCACTTTTGGTCATAGGAACCTGTACAGTAAAGTCGAGATGAACCTACTTAGGAACCGTCTCCCCTACCTGAACGAACGTCAGCTGCACACGCAAGGTATTTTAATAAAGCACAAAATCGATTATACATATTTCGAAAAATTGACAAAAATAATAAGAGATAATAATTTTGCGTCACATGAAATATGGAACATAGACGAACGATTTTTGCTACTAAGGGAAAAAGCAAGTTGGCGGTTTGTCAAGTGCAGAACGAGGTCAACATTTAACAGTGGTATGTTGTATGAATGCTGTTGGGACTTTCGTGCCACCAGGATTAATTTTCCTGGTAATTCCTAAAATATAAAGCTAGAGTTAATGGACAATGCACGTGTAGGAGCTGAAGGATTCACCCAAGAAAATGGATGGATAAATTATTCATGTTTTCATTCAATGTATAAAGCAATTCATCAGGTTTGTAAGGATGACTGAAAAAAAGATTTATTACATTATTATCTACAGGGTTTACCCTTTTTAACGCTTTAAAAAAGAAGCAGAAGAAGTGATAGGTAATAATATTAGGTTACTTTAGTCATATAAACATACATTTATAAACTTTTTTAACATGCTCAACGATCAAAAAAAAAACCGTAAGAGAGTACGAAAACTTGATCAGTTTTTTGGAAAGGAATTCAGTCCTGGTTACAGGCAAAACGAGACCCAGTGATGTTCATAAGATCAGCAATTTATGTCAGTCATTTGCAAATACGGAAAATGCGAGAGGAAATGGGCTTCCAAACACTGCTGATCAGTGAAAAAAGGTACAGAACAGTGATTATTTTGTTATTCGAGGGCTCAACGCAAGGGATTGTGAGAAAGAAATCCATGCGTGGACAAAAGCAACACCCTACTTGTTTATACAGAGAGACGAAAAAACTTACCAGAGCATATGCTACAAGAGCATAAAAGTTTACGGATTACTGACACTTAGTGACGGAACCGAGTATAGGCAGACAGGAGATGTAAAACTGATGCTTGGCAGGGATTTTGACTTAACGATCACAGGCACTGAACAGAAAGTATCTATAGAGATCTTAACAGGGGACCTTCAAACACACAGGGAAGAGGTGGAGTGCCCGAGTCACAAAATTATTGTCTATTATCCTATAAAGCAAATGATTAAGAATAGGTACTCGCACTTTTTGCAACACAAGGTAGAAGCTAGAAGGAACATAAAGAACGGGAATTTCAGATGGGAAAATCACCACATCATAAGCTACCTGAACAAGAAATAAAGGGGGTTCTCAAGGGTGTGTAGATTGCTTCTGGAGAAAATAATGAATGACGATCAATGGGGGCCTACATTTGGATGTTTCCTCGACATTTTTTCAAATGCTGAGCCAAGTGGGGCAACCATTTAGTCAACTACGTTCACTGTTGACCCCAATTATAAAGTTAACCTATCTATCAATGATGTATAATAAGCAGCATTTTTAGATCTTCAATGACTGGAAGGTAAACACGAAAAAGAAAAGTAGGCAAATATAGGTTGATTTGAAGCGAACTGGGGCAGGAATTTTGAACAAGAACCGTTGTTGGTGTTATCCTGAGTAAGCTCATTCGAGAAGCAAGTTTCAATATTATTTGTGTTTGTTTATCCCTGTTATGTCTAAAAATATTTGAGTCTGTTGTTCCTTGTTTGTTTTGTCTACCCTTGTATTGTTCCCTGTTAGTACGTGTCAGTGGTGGAGTGTGAATTTTTGACAAATAGTTTATTGACCCCTCTTTTGTTTACCGAATGATTGTAGACCAAGAGCAGAAGTTGCAACAAAGTTAGTGAAGTTAGGATCTAGCTTTTTGTTAAAAGTCATACTTTCTACTATTCCCTTTGGTCTTTCCCTTGTGTGTTGCTTTCACCCCAGTTTTAAAAATGAAGTCTACCCAAGTAAATGATCTGAAAACAGAAGAGTTATCTTATGAACTTTTCATAAGAGGTTTTAAAGTCCAAAATAAGAATGTTGAGGAGAAACGTAAGTTGTTGAGAGGTCAGTTAAGTAGAGACCACCTCATCTCCCATCGATTTTACTAAAAATGTAGTCGATCCTAATAAAGAGTTACCTGCAATCCAGGCAATACTCAAAGATTTGCAAAATATTGCACAAACAATGAGTGCACAGTCATACTTTGCTCGTTTCAAAACAAGGTCCACTAATCTTTATTTCAGATTAGAAAATTTCCCTGACAATGTAAGTGAAACAATAAAAGAAGTTATTGAAAAGTATAAAATGGATTTATTGATGTTCACTGGAGATGTTTTAGAAAAGGAAGAGACATCCGATAAAATGTCCATCCCATCGAATAGTGATATCAACTTCAGTCCCCGTTGCCCCTATTAGTTCAGTTTCAGCCCCTATTATACAAGTTTTAACTCTTGTTAGAGTTTCTGATTTAAATATCAAATTTAATGGTGAGAGTAAAGTCCTCCCCACATTTTTAGAAAAAGTAAGAGATTCTGCTAGGTCCAAAAATATTTCTCATGATGTCCTGTTTAGGTCAGCTTTTGACTTATTCGACGGAAACTCTGCTATTTGGTATAAGTGTTAGAAATGCAGTTAACAGTTGGAATGAGTTAGTAATCCTACTCAAAATTGCTTTACTACCCCCAGATTATAATGATAATCTCTTCGATGATATTAAGAGTCGAAAATAAAAAAAAAAGTCTGAGTCGATCACTATTTATTCCGCAATCATGGAGAATCTCTTTAGACGTTTGGAAGAGTAGCCGTCTGAAGTCCAACGAGTACAGATCTTAAGAAAAAGTATTTTGGTGGATTATATGCCACTCATAGCCCTTCAAGTTTTTCCCACTGTCGAAATGTTAGTCACTACTGTTAAACGTTTGGAGCAAAATGTTTTGTCCTTGCTTCAAACTACAAAAGGTCTTGCTGGTATCTCATTAGAAGATACAGAGAAACCCCAAGAAAATCTTCAGGTGCTTGATAAACAAAACAAGCCTGAAAACCCCAAAAGAAACAAACCAGAAAAGCAAGATCGTCCTTTTAAGAAATCCAATACCAATTCCAGACAGAGAAATGAGAGACCCAATCCTCCAGTAGATACTGATGAAATAAATCAGCCTTCTTCTTCTTTTATCCACCCAAAAGACACCAGTCTTCTTTTTCTTATCCACCCCACAGAAATCAGTCTTCTTCTTATCCACCTCTTTCGATGAAATCCCCTCCATACCAAACAAATGGAAACCCTAGAAAAATTATTTGGTGGAGTTGTGGTAAGCCCGGTCATGTTTCTCGTGATTGTAGAAAAAGGGAAATATGTTGTTCTCGTTGTGGTCTAAAAGGTGTGATCACTTTCTCCTGTATGTGTCAAAAAAACTAGGTAGTGTGCAGCTAGTCACTGCAAAGATGGGGGGGGGGAAATATAACGAAGTTCTTAGCGAAATGAGAGAAAAAATCGACATTGGAAAGATCGGTCTACAAGTGGAGAAGTTAAAAAGAACGAATGGGGGAGATCTACTTGTAAAGTTAAAGGGAAGAGGGGCTGCGGAGAAGCTGAGGGCTGAACTGGACAGCAAAATGAACGGGATGGACACGGCAATCAGAAGAAAAGACTTTCTTCACGATTACGAGGTTGGACCCCGGGGTTGGTGAGGAAACTCTAAAGAAAATGATAAAGAGCTATACAGGCGTTCCTGAGAGAGATAGAAGTCAAAGCTCTACGAACAAACAGATATGGGGAGCAGGTAGCTACGATAGTCGTACGCCCCTCCAGAGCGGAAGAGCTGAGGAGGTACGGCTCAATAAAAATAGGGTGGGTCGTGTGTCCAATAATGGAGAGACACAACCCAGTTAGGTGTTTTAAGTGCCTAAAGTTCGGACACAACACTTACGATTGCAAGGAAGAGAGCAGGGCGGCGTGCTGCTATAATTGTCTCCAAACGGGACATACCGTTGCAAGCTGCGGTAATAAACCGTACTGCTCGGTATGCAAAGAAGAAGGGCATAGGATGGACAGGATGGCCTGTCCGTCGTACCGAGCCTTTGTATACGGTAGGAGAGGAGAGGGGAACCCCTAAAACATGCTAAACAAACATAGACTCCTTGGAAAACGAAGGTGGGCCCATATACAGCCCACCTAGATGTTATTTTATATCTTTTAAATTTATTTTATTTATTTTATCTATTTTATTTGTTTTACTTATTCTATTTTACTTTATTATTTCGATTTTACTAAATCACTTTTATTTATTGAATTCTTTTACTTTTACATATTTTATCTATATACCGTATCTATTTATTTTATTTATATTAATTTATTTATTTGTTTTAGCTTTTATACTTTTTAATTTTTTCGAAAGACGTGAGTCCGACGCAGAAACGACCTCTGGGAACTGAACCAAAGTGTACCTCAAGGATCAACCTGGTATACGGATATTGCAGGTGAACGTGGGCAGGGCACGCCGAGCACACGACCTTGTCCACTCAAAAGCCTGCAAGCTAGAAATAGACCTGCTCATCGTCCCGGAACCAAACAAAAAAATAACATCAGCCGGTGGTTGGGTCCAGGATAATGGGAAGAATGTGGCGGTGCTCTTTAGAAATAGGGATTTGGGGGTGCGTGGTATTGTCAGGGGGGGGAATCATATCCTCATCAAACTGAGGGATTTCAGCCTGCTGGCATGCTACGTGTCCCCAAATATCCCTGCCAGCAGCCAACGACGAAGACGTCGCCGCTGAGTAGTATATATATATGGATCTGGAATTCAAGCTTTGGGTGATGATTCCTCAACTCATGAAAAACCACGAAGAAATTACAAGTTTCCTTGCTGTATATCCGTCTTGACCGGCCAATAAAGGTTCTTAGTTCCCAACATGCGGCCAAGACGAGATACTACACTTATTATTTTTCTATAAATATACTATAGAAAAATAATTCCTTTTTTGTATGTATTTACTATTTTGTAAACTTATATTTAATAAATAAATCACCAGAAGGTCTCCAAAGCGGGGGGATATCGTAAAACTCGGTCATTTCATCTTAGCAACGCGCCAATCACGCACCGCTCTTGTTTAGGCTCCGCCCGGGCCGAGCGCACACGGAGTGATTGGCTCATTGCGAAACCGACGCTACGGTCGAAGAGGATAAAACCGACGCGGAATCTTGCTTCGTCAGCAGATTTTCACCGATCTTAGGTAGACTCAGAGACCTTCTGGTATCTTTACCTTTGAAATCTTTGTTTTCTTTTGTCGACCCGACTTTCTGCTTTTTATTTCAGATATTTAGAAATACCTTATCGGTACTTTCGAAAGTAAGAAAACTCATAAGCTTTTATTAAAGCTAATTTGTTGCTGTTGGCATTCGTCAACATTTGTCTACGAATATATAATATTCCATTTGTGCTTTTCTTTGTTTTACAGGGATTTATAACTATATAACTGTACTAATATTTGTTCCTTAGGTACTAACTTAGTATTATATACTTGTTAACCATTTATTACATGTTGTTTACATTTTAACTAACCTTATTTTATTTTTTTTTCTTTTTTTCTCTTTAGGTATTAATATATATATATATATATATATATATATATATATATATATATATATATATATATATATATATATATATATATATATAACAAAGGAGCACTCGTAAGTGTAGGGTTTTATCGGTCAAGTGGGTGAAAAAAGAGACAAAGAATTCAGCTACTTCATCTATTTATTGAAGACGTTTCGTCTACTGCTCAGTAGACATCATCAGTTCATCTACAAAAAGAGTGGTATAAGAGACAACATCCAAAAGAGAGGTAAACAAGCACTAGCGTTACCTTAAAAAGACATGTAGCAAACGATAAGATGTACATAGTAAAAAAACCTTATCCATGAACCAACGTAATGTAAAAGTATATAACATTTAAGTGTATAGTTAATATTTAAAAAACTTTAGTACAGCCAAAGACAAGACCATGTGGTAACAGTCATATATAAAAAACAAGTGGAAAAAAGCCGGCTTGCTTTTTTTTTGAAGTCAAGAATGAACCAAGAAAAAACCAGATTCACTTCCAAAAACTTAGTAGTATTTAAGCATACTTCATTTTAACTTTAGGTAACATCATTAAATGAGTAGAATGCTAATATGCAACTTTAAAAATTTAAGGTCAAATAGTTACCAGCAGGTCATCCTAGCCCAACCGACACACAAAAGAAAATGGAGTTTGAATTATCAGGTGTAAACTGACATCTCGCCAAGAGGCAGGCAACCTTTAAAAAATTATAACAAAGAGTGACTGACAACTGCAGTGCAGCGCGGTAAAATTTAAATTGATGTAATTAAAACAGTTATAAAAGTGTTTAAAAAGTGAAAGTAATATCAAGAAGTAATCAAGGGATGTACCTTATACCTCGTAGACAAGAATCACAGTTTATTTTAAACAAGTGAGGGCACTTCACACAATTATATGGAAAAGTGCCTACGTTAGTACTGGTAATCCAGTTAACTAACTAATATATAAGATAGTACAACAGTATAACTCCCATATATCGCAGCTCAAAAAGCAAGAAAAAAATATGCAATAATTTAAGAAAATTTATAAATCAGTTTAGCAAATTGTAATTTATAATTAATATCAATAATGCAAAATTTTATCCTATGGCAAAATTTTAAATTGTACATCTAATAAGTAAACTGTTATTATCAAAAAAAGTGGGAAAAGCTTGAAAAAACCACCAAAAACTTTTTTACAATAAAATAATTTAAGTGAATAACATCGACTGATTCCGCAAGATCACTATTAAAGAAGTGGAAAAAGCCTGAAAACCACAAAACTTTTTTACAATATAATAATTTGAGTGTAATAATACCAACTAATTCTGCAAAATCAATGCATGGTATATTTGACTCAAGTTACTGATGTCAGTTCTCTTGTTAAGTACATTAGAGGTTTTTAATATGAAACACATCTCTAAGAACTGTCTTTTCGACAGGTTGCGTTCATTGCAAAGGATCTTGGCTTCATCAAAGTCCACCTTATGTTTTGTATCTATTGCATGTTGGGCTAAGGCACAAGTTGGTTTTTTCAAATTGATATCACTACGGTGTGAAATTAAACGTGATTTTAAAGCTCGCTTTGTCTGCCCTACATAACATGCGTCACATTCAGCACAAGGTATGTGGTAGACCACATTAACTTGTTCCAAAGGGGACAAGGGTGTTTTAGTCTTAGAGAACAAATTTCTGACTGTTCTTGCGTTCTTAATTGCAATCTTAACAGGAATATTATTATTTTTATATAGTTTAATAAGTTTATCAGTAACCTGAGGAAAATAAGGAAGTGAAGAAAACTGGGAAACAGGAGTCCCAAGATTAGTAGTAGGCAGAATTGTGATGTTAACAGTATTATTCGATATTGATCTAAGTTGGTCACCATTGGGTATGTCGTTCAGAGAAGAACCGTAGCTTTGGGAAAAAAGAAATTTATTGATAAGGGAGGAAGGGTAGGAATTATCTACCAATATACTTCTGAGTAGCAGAAGGGATTCCCTTCGATTAACCGGATGTGTCAACCTATGTAGCCTACAGCTTAAAGCTTTAATAAGATTTATTTTATATTTAAAAGGATGACAAGAATGGTAGTTGAGAAACCTATTAGAGGCCATTGGTTTCCTATACCAACTTGTACAAAGTGTGTTATCTCCACTTCTAGTGACACGCATGTCCAAGAAGGGGATACTATGGTTGTTGGGGTCCTCGAGTTCACATGTGAACTGCAAATGAGGATCAAACCCATTGAAGATGGACAAGGTGGCCTGAGTCTTGTCTGGTGGTAAGGCTAGTAATAGGTCGTCCACATAACGTTTAACAAAAGGAACTTGAAAATCTAAATAACCCAGACAGTCAGATACTAAATCATCCAAAACATAATTCACTAGGATGGGTGAAATCGAGGAACCCATTGGTGTCCCAAAAATTTGTAAATAAAATTTGTCGTTGAAGACCAAAAAATTAGTGTCAAACACTAATTGGAGCAATTCTGCAAACACTTCCCAGGAAACTGGAGAATTAGGTTGGATAATATTCCAATGATTTCTTAGTGAAGTAAGGACACTAGCTAGGGGAAGGTTAGTAAAAAGTGAAACTACATCAAAACTCACCAAAATATAACCATGTGGTAGCTTAAAGTCATTAATAAATTCACTAAATTGAAAAGAGTCAACAATATTGTAATCATTATTGTAATTATAAGATTTTGACAAGATATCAGTCAAAAATTTTGCAATATGTATGTTAGGTGAATTAATTGAGGAAACAATAGGCCTCATGCTCAATGTGGGCTTGTGAATTTTGGGCAGACAATAAAATCTTGGAGCATAACCATCATAATTATGTAACGACTTAGCTAAAGTTTGATCTATGATCTTAATATTTTTTAAGTGAGTAATGAATTTATTAATTTTGTTAGAAAATTTTGAACAGGGATTTGAAGTAAGAGGTTGGTAGTACCTAACGTCATCTAACAATGATTGACTGAGGCTGATATATTGATCTTTATCCATAAGAACAGTGGCATTGCCTTTGTCACTGGTGAGAACGAGAAGATTAGGGTGGGTTTTTAAAAACGATACCGTTTCCCTATAAATCTTATCAATTTCAGATATGGATTGCCTAGGGCGGTTGGTATAATTCAACAGAATGTTATTAGAAGATGACCTTAGGGAAAGAAGATCAGCATTGTCTGCATGAGACAATATATTTTCTACATCTGCAAGGGTCCTACTGATTAAATAATCTTTGAAGGTAGGTTCCAGACCAAATTTAGGGCCCAAAGATAGTAGCTTTAGAATATTTTGAGGAACATCCACATTAGAAAGATTCTTTATCCAATTAGGATTAAATGGAATTTTGTGGAAGTCTGGTGCACCCAATTTATCAAGCTTACTCTGAAGATGTAAAATAGTTTTTTTATAAACGAAATTAAATTTCTTGTGTAAAGAGGTCTCAAACCTATCTAACAAAGATGCAGGTAAAGTGTGATCTAAGAAATCAGTGACATTATTTATTTGACCAAAAATGAATTTAATATCTGAATGAACCTTCGATATATGGAAATTAAGTAATCGTGCCCTCACCTGTCTATTAAGAGCCTGGCTCCTGCGTTGGAGTGTGTGATCGTGGGTTCCTGTGGTAGTAGTAAGTATGTTAGAAGTGGTATCTGTGATAAATCTTGGAATTTTCTTGGTTCTCCTGCACTCTAGAAGGAAAGTTCTTCTTGCTTCAGCTGTAGCTAGTTTTTCGGTCAGATTGGTCCATCTCTTGAGCTTTTTCACTGGTAGTTCCCCATGGATGCGCCTGGTATTAGCGTAAAAACCCTCTGTAACAGAAGACATCATAAAGGAGTACGACCGTCAATTCCAATATAACAAAGGAGCACTCGTAAGTGTAGGGTTTTATCGGTCAAGTGGGTGAAAAAAGAGACAAAGAATTCAGCTACTTCATCTATTTATTGAAGACGTTTCGTCTACTGCTCAGTAGACATCATCAGTTCATCTACAAAAAGAGTGGTATAAGAGACAACATCCAAAAGAGAGGTAAACAAGCACTAGCGTTACCTTAAAAAGACATGTAGCAAACGATAAGATGTTCATAGTAAAAAAACCTTATCCATGAACCAACGTAATGTAAAAGTATATAACATTTAAGTGTATAGTTAATATTTAAAAAACTTTAGTACAGCCAAAGACAAGACCATGTGGTAACAGTCATATATAAAAAACAAGTGGAAAAAAGCCGGCTTGCTTTTTTTTTGAAGTCAAGAATGAACCAAGAAAAAACCAGATTCACTTCCAAAAACTTAGTAGTATTTAAGCATACTTCATTTTAACTTTAGGTAACATCATTAAATGAGTAGAATGCTAATATTCAACTTTAAAAATTTAAGGTCAAATAGTTACCAGCAGGTCATCCTAGCCCAACCGACACACAAAAGAAAATGGAGTTTGAATTATCAGGTGTAAACTGACATCTCGCCAAGAGGCAGGCAACCTTTAAAAAATTATAACAAAGAGTGACTGACAACTGCAGTGCAGCGCGGTAAAATTTAAATTGATGTAATTAAAACAGTTATAAAAGTGTTTAAAAAGTGAAAGTAATATCAAGAAGTAATCAAGGGATGTACCTTATACCTCGTAGACAAGAATCACAGTTTATTTTAAACAAGTGAGGGCACTTCACACAATTATATGGAAAAGTGCCTACGTTAGTACTGGTAATCCAGTTAACTAACTAATATATAAGATAGTACAACAGTATAACTCCCATATATCGCAGCTCAAAAAGCAAGAAAAAAATATGCAATAATTTAAGAAAATTTATAAATCAGTTTAGCAAATTGTAATTTATAATTAATATCAATAATGCAAAATTTTATCCTATGGCAAAATTTTAAATTGTACATCTAATAAGTAAACTGTTATTATCAAAAAAAAGTGGGAAAAGCTTGAAAAAACCACCAAAAACTTTTTTACAATAAAATAATTTAAGTGAATAACATCGACTGATTCCGCAAGATCACTATTAAAGAAGTGGAAAAAGCCTGAAAACCACAAAACTTTTTTACAATATAATAATTTGAGTGTAATAATACCAACTAATTCTGCAAAATCAATGCATGGTATATTTGACTCAAGTTACTGATGTCAGTTCTCTTGTTAAGTACATTAGAGGTTTTTAATATGAAACACATCTCTAAGAACTGTCTTTTTGACTGAGAACTGAGCAGTAGACGAAACGTCTTCAATAAATAGATGAAGTAGCTGAATTCTTTGTCTCTTTTTTCACCCACTTGACCGATAAAACCCTACACTTACGAGTGCTCCTTTGTTATATTGGAATTGACGGTCGTACTCCTTTATGATGTCTTCTGTTACAGAGGGTTTTTACGCTAATACCAGGCGCATCCATGGGGAACTACCAGTGAAAAAGCTCAAGAGATGGACCAATCTGACCGAAAAACTAGCTACAGCTGAAGCAAGAAGAACTTTCCTTCTAGAGTGCAGGAGAACCAAGAAAATTCCAAGATTTATCACAGATACCACTTCTAACATACTTACTACTACCACAGGAACCCACGATCACACACTCCAACGCAGGAGCCAGGCTCTTAATAGACAGGTGAGGGCACGATTACTTAATTTCCATATATCGAAGGTTCATTCAGATATTAAATTCATTTTTGGTCAAATAAATAATGTCACTGATTTCTTAGATCACACTTTACCTGCATCTTTGTTAGATAGGTTTGAGACCTCTTTACACAAGAAATTTAATTTCGTTTATAAAAAAACTATTTTACATCTTCAGAGTAAGCTTGATAAATTGGGTGCACCAGACTTCCACAAAATTCCATTTAATCCTAATTGGATAAAGAATCTTTCTAATGTGGATGTTCCTCAAAATATTCTAAAGCTACTATCTTTGGGCACTAAATTTGGTCTGGAACCTACCTTCAAAGATTATTCAATCAGTAGGACCCTTGCAGATGTAGAAAATATATTGTCTCATGCAGACAATGCTGATCTTCTTTCCCTAAGGTCATCTTCTAATAACATTCTGTTGAATTATACCAACCGCCCTAGGCAATCCATATCTGAAATTGATAAGATTTATAGGGAAACGGTATCGTTTTTAAAAACCCACCCTAATCTTCTCGTTCTCACCAGTGACAAAGGCAATGCCACTGTTCTTATGGATAAAGATCAATATATCAGCCTCAGTCAATCATTGTTAGATGACGTTAGGTACTACCAACCTCTTACTTCAAATCCCTGTTCAAAATTTTCTAACAAAATTAATAAATTCATTACTCACTTAAAAAAATATTAAGATCATAGATCAAACTTTAGCTAAGTCGTTACATAATTATGATGGTTATGCTCCAAGATTTTATTGTCTGCCCAAAATTCACAAGCCCACATTGAGCATGAGGCCTATTGTTTCCTCAATTAATTCACCTAACATACATATTGCAAAATTTTTGACTGATATCTTGTCAAAATCTTATAATTACAATAATGATTACAATATTGTTGACTCTTTTCAATTTAGTGAATTTATTAATGACTTTAAGCTACCACATGGTTATATTTTGGTGAGTTTTGATGTAGTTTCACTTTTTACTAACCTTCCCCTAGCTAGTGTCCTTACTTCACTAAGAAATCATTGGAATATTATCCAACCTAATTCTCCAGTTTCCTGGGAAGTGTTTGCAGAATTGCTCCAATTAGTGTTTGACACTAATTTTTTGGTCTTCAACGACAAATTTTATTTACAAATTTTTGGGACACCAATGGGTTCCTCGATTTCACCCATCCTAGTGAATTATGTTTTGGATGATTTAGTATCTGACCGTCTGGGTTATTTAGATTTTCAAGTTCCTTTTGTTAAACGTTATGTGGACGACCTATTACTAGCCTTACCACCAGACAAGACTCAGGCCACCTTGTCCATCTTCAATGGGTTTGATCCTCATTTGCAGTTCACATGTGAACTCGAGGACCCCAACAACCATAGTATCCCCTTCTTGGACATGCGTGTCACTAGAAGTGGAGATAACACACTTTGTACAAGTTGGTATAGGAAACCAATGGCCTCTAATAGGTTTCTCAACTACCATTCTTGTCATCCTTTTAAATATAAAATAAATCTTATTAAAGCTTTAAGCTGTAGGCTACATAGGTTGACACATCCGGTTAATCGAAGGGAATCCCTTCTGCTACTCAGAAGTATATTGGTAGATAATTCCTACCCTTCCTCCCTTATCAATAAATTTCTTTTTTCCCAAAGCTACGGTTCTTCTCTGAACGACATACCCAATGGTGACCAACTTAGATCAATATCGAATAATACTGTTAACATCACAATTCTGCCTACTACTAATCTTGGGACTCCTGTTTCCCAGTTTTCTTCACTTCCTTATTTTCCTCAGGTTACTGATAAACTTATTAAACTATATAAAAATAATAATATTCCTGTTAAGATTGCAATTAAGAACGCAAGAACAGTCAGAAATTTGTTCTCTAAGACTAAAACACCCTTGTCCCCTTTGGAACAAGTTAATGTGGTCTACCACATACCTTGTGCTGAATGTGACGCATGTTATGTAGGGCAGACAAAGCGAGCTTTAAAATCACGTTTAATTTCACACCGTAGTGATATCAATTTGAAAAAACCAACTTGTGCCTTAGCCCAACATGCAATAGATACAAAACATAAGGTGGACTTTGATGAAGCCAAGATCCTTTGCAATGAACGCAACCTGTCGAAAAGACAGTTCTTAGAGATGTGTTTCATATTAAAAACCTCTAATGTACTTAACAAGAGAACTGACATCAGTAACTTGAGTCAAATATACCATGCATTGATTTTGCAGAATTAGTTGGTATTATTACACTCAAATTATTATATTGTAAAAAAGTTTTGTGGTTTTCAGGCTTTTTCCACTTCTTTAATAGTGATCTTGCGGAATCAGTCGATGTTATTCACTTAAATTATTTTATTGTAAAAAAGTTTTTGGTGGTTTTTTCAAGCTTTTCCCACTTTTTTTTGATAATAACAGTTTACTTATTAGATGTACAATTTAAAATTTTGCCATAGGATAAAATTTTGCATTATTGATATTAATTATAAATTACAATTTGCTAAACTGATTTATAAATTTTCTTAAATTATTGCATATTTTTTTCTTGCTTTTTGAGCTGCGATATATGGGAGTTATACTGTTGTACTATCTTATATATTAGTTAGTTAACTGGATTACCAGTACTAACGTAGGCACTTTTCCATATAATTGTGTGAAGTGCCCTCACTTGTTTAAAATAAACTGTGATTCTTGTCTACGAGGTATAAGGTACATCCCTTGATTACTTCTTGATATTACTTTCACTTTTTAAACACTTTTATAACTGTTTTAATTACATCAATTTAAATTTTACCGCGCTGCACTGCAGTTGTCAGTCACTCTTTGTTATAATTTTTTAAAGGTTGCCTGCCTCTTGGCGAGATGTCAGTTTACACCTGATAATTCAAACTCCATTTTCTTTTGTGTGTCGGTTGGGCTAGGATGACCTGCTGGTAACTATTTGACCTTAAATTTTTAAAGTTGCATATTAGCATTCTACTCATTTAATGATGTTACCTAAATTTAAAATGAAGTATGCTTAAATACTACTAAGTTTTTGGAAGTGAATCTGGTTTTTTCTTGGTTCATTCTTGACTTCAAAAAAAAAGCAAGCCGGCTTTTTTCCACTTGTTTTTTATATATGACTGTTACCACATGGTCTTGTCTTTGGCTGTACTAAAGTTTTTTAAATATTAACTATACACTTAAATGTTATATACTTTTACATTACGTTGGTTCATGGATAAGGTTTTTTTACTATGTACATCTTATCGTTTGCTACATGTCTTTTTAAGGTACTAGTGCTTGTTTACCTCTCTTTTGGATGTTGTCTCTTATACCACTCTTTTTGTAGATGAACTGATGATGTCTACTGAGCAGTAGACGAAACGTCTTCAATAAATAGATGAAGTAGCTGAATTCTTTGTCTCTTTTTTCACCCACTTGACCGATAAAACCCTACACTTACGAGTGCTCCTTTGTTATATTGGAATTGACGGTCGTACTCCTTTATGATATATATATATATATATATATATATATATATATATATATATATATATATATATATATATATATATATATATATATATATATATATATATGCATTCTTTTGCCTGCTTGTTATGTTGCGTATAAATATATATACTGAGCTGGCGTTATATTTATATTAACTAATATTTATGTTCTAATCCCTGCATCTTTCACAGGACCTAACCATATTTAATACTAACACACATTAACTTTCAGGCCTATATATACAGGGTGAGTTTTTAGTGCGGGATCGGTCGATAACTCCATTATGGTATAAAATATCGAAAAAAGTTATTCAGAAAAAATGTAGGTAATGATATTCTCCAGGCTTGGAAAATATGTAAAATTCTACAGGATGATCAGTAAGTGCGTGGTATAGCAAACATATAATTTTTTAAATGGAACACCCTATATATTTTTCATATTTATATTCCTCTGATAATTCTTGTTCTTTTAATATAGGGTTTAACATTACTATACAGAGTATTTAAAAAGTTATGACCAATTTCATTTCGAAATCCCTATGAGATTAACACCTTGTATATAAAAAAGTACTTTATAAACAATTATTTGTTTTATGCAGTGAGATAAATAATATACTGTAGTTTCTAAATTAAGTTTAATTTAAATCATTGACGAATATTTGTATACAGGGTGAACTATTAAACAACATTAAGATTTTCTCAATTTTTTTAAATGGATCACCCTGTATTTTATTTTTTTGAAATATTGCATTTATTATACTCTTTATTTTTTATATAGCATTCACTATACCTAAACTGATTATTTTCCGAGATATTTTTAGTTATCTTCAAATTTCTCGAATTCATTCAATTTTTGTAAGTAGAAATAATAAAGTATTGTGATAATATAACAAAATTATTTTTATTTTATAAATAACTAACAAAAAATATAAACTATAGCAATATGTAAGGAATGTAACAATTAATATGATAAGTAAGTCTAAAGTAAATAAGTCTAAAGTAAATGTTCAAAATGTATGTTGTTCTGAAGCTATTTTCTTGTGGCATTTTTATAATCAAGTATATTCAAATGGGAAATAAGCCACAATTTTATCTAAAAATGATTAAAAAATGACGTTATTTTTAATATTTGGTAAAATTTTAAATATTAAAATTACTTTAATGTTTAAATAAAAATACATTTAATTAATTTTTAGTAAAACATTCCTAGTTGCCGATTGTGACGTGCAATTATTAAGCCATTTGTGTCAGTTACAAAGGTGAAACAGTATGCTTTGAAAAAATGACAGTTTTCACATTATTAAATCCTAAACCGTAGGCTTTGAAAATGACAGTTTGCATATTATAAACTTTTTAATCGGTCTGTGTGGCTTGTCTGTGTGCTTTATTATTAAAAATGAATTTTTCTGTAGAAGAGTTAACAGATATGATCTGGATATTAGGTGAAAGTTTTAGAAATTGCCTACTTGCGTTTAGATTATATCATGAGCGATATCCAGAACGGAGGAAGCCAACCGCAAAGGCATTTGAAAAATTAATGGATCGTTTTACTCGCTCTGGGTAAGTTGCATATGAAAAAAATGAGAGAACCAAAACTATTCTGAGTGAAGAAAAAGAATATGATGTCCTTATAGCCACTACTGAAGATCCCCACATCAGTACTCGTGAAATTTCACGTCAACATGACATTAGTCAAACTTCGGCGGCAAAAATTCTGCGTAAACACAAACTGCATCCTTACCGCATACAGTTACATCAAGAATTGACGGCAGATGATTATCAACGCAGATTAGCTTTTTGTGAATGGTCTCAGCAGCAAGTGCAAAGAGACCGATTTTTTTTCGATTATGTGCTTTTTGGAGATGAGGCTACATTTCACAAAAATGGAACGGTAAATCGGCATAATTTTCATTATTATGCATCAAGCAATCCATACCTTGTTAAGACTCACAGTCAAACTAGGTGGCCTATAAATGTTTGGGGTGGTATTGTTGGCGATCATGTAATTTGCCCATATTTTCTTGACGGCCGTGTGAATGGTGCCATATATCTGGACTTTCTAAACAATCACTTGCCAATATTATTGGAAAATGTACCTCTTAATATTCGACAACGAATGTGGTTTTTACACGATGGTGCTCCAGTTCATCACACTGCTCCTATTCACAATCATTTAAATAATAACTTTCCTGAGAGGTGGATAGGAAGAGGAGGACCAACTGTTTGGCCACCGCGATCACCGGAATTCTCCAAAATAGATTTTTTCATGTGGGGTTATATAAAAGACCTTGTATACCAGAAGCCTCCAACAACGCCAGATGATATGAAACATAGAATCAGAGAAGCTTTTAATAACATTGACGTGCAAATGTTACGAAATGTAGCTCGGTCATTTGAAAATCGCTTACAAGCTTGTATAGACGTTGAAGGTGGACATTTTGAACATTTGCTTTAGACTAGTTTTCTTAATACTTATCACATTAATTGTTAAATTCATTACATATTGCTACGGTTTATATTTTTTGTTAACTACTTATTAAATAAAAATAATTTTGTTATATTGTCTACATTATCGCACAACTTATTTCTTCTTACAAAAATTGAATGTATTCCCGAAATTTGAAGAAAACTAAAAATATCTCGGAAAATAATCAGTTTGGGTATAGGAAATGCTATATAAAAAAGAAAGAGTATTATAAATGCAATATTTATAAAAAATAAAATACAGGGTGATCCATTTAAAAAAATTGAGAAAATCGTAATGTTGTTTAATAGTTCACCCTGTATACAAATATTCGTCAATGATTTAAATTAAACTTAATTTAGAAACTACAGTATATTATTTATCTTACTGTATAAAAAAAATAATTGTTTATGAAGTACTTTTTTATATACAAGGTGTTAATCTCATAGGGATTTTGAAATTAAATTGGTCATAACTTTTTAAATACTCTATAGTAATGTAAAACCCTATATTAAAAGAACAAGAATTATCAGAGGAATATAAATATGAAGAAATATATAGGGTGTTCCATTTAAAAAATTATATGTTTGCTATACCACGCACTTACTGATCACCCTGTAGAATTTTACATATTTTCCAAGCCTGGAGAATATCATTACCTACATTTTTACTAAATAACTTTTTTCGATATTTTATACCATAATGGAGTTATCGACCGATCCCGCACTAAAAACTCACCCTGTATATATATATATATATATATTGATACATGTATCCATGTGACTTCCAAAGTAGATTCTCGTAATACGTTGTTACTTCATATATACCGTTATGACTTCCGATTTCGGAAGTCACAACGTTTTACCTATACTTTTACGAATTTGGCTACTAGATGGTATCAGAAGGCTTATATTAAAAATTTCGCTGGAAGTCATATCGTATCTAACATACTCATAAGATCAGATTTTAGTTCGACGGTATATCACCAGCGCTAGTGTCGCTCCCGTGCTACTATACAGGTTATGTACACAACGCGTAGCGTCTTCCGTATACCACACCGCTCGGTGTGAATTCCGTTTTTTTGGCAACCCTGTGTAACGGTTTCCAGACATTTATCTGTTGTAGATTCGCGGTCCTAATCGTACTTAGTATTTTGTGTATGAAACATGAATAATTTCATACTTTTGTGTTAACATTAATAATAGCTTTCTTTTAAATCTGCTTTACTTTTAAAGTTAGCCTTAAATGAAGCTAATTATATCTCTATAAATATATATTATCTGTACTTATTTTAGTCTATAATATTTACTTACCTATTTATTTATAGAAATTCATTTTTCTCGTGTTTTTGTTTACTTCCTTTTTTACAATGAACTTCTAATTCAATCTACACTCACCGGCACGAAAAACGGGCAACCAAAAAATTGGTAATTTTTGATGTCTCGTATCTCCTAAACCTGTTGTCCGATTTAAGTAATTTTTTAATATGTTATAGCCTTATTCTTTAACAATATCGCTATAATAATATTGTTGATAGGCATGTAAATTTTATTGTATACCAAGTGTACCCCACCAAACTGGGTTTTTTTCTCAATTTTCACAACACCCTGTGGAATATTCTAGCCTTTATAAAATATTGAAATTAAAACCCAACTATAGCCCCAGGTTTTCTTAACATTCTGTTTTTTTTTATTTATTCGCTTACGTTGGATAATAAAAAAGTTATTGACTTTAACAACTGGCCATGTTCTTTATCAATACAGGGTGTTTCTAAATAAGTGCGACTGACTTTAAGGGGCAATTCTGCATGAAAAAATAATGATTGTTTGGCAAAAGACTTTTATTTTTGCAATCATTATTTTTTCATGCAGAATTACCCCTTAAAGTTTGTCGCATTTATTTAGAAACACCATGTATCGATAAAGAACATGGCTAGTTGTTAAAGTAACTAACTTTCTTATTATCCAACATAAGCGAATGAATAAAAAAACAGAATGTTAAGAAAACCTGGGGCTATAGCTGGGTTTTAATTTCAATATTGTATAAAGGCTAAAATATTCCACAGGCTGTTGTGGAAATTGAGAAAAAACCCCAGTTTGATTGGTACGCCTGGTATTCGGTATAAAGGGTGTCCCGAAAAGATTGGTCATAAATTATACCACTGATTCTGGGGTCAAAAATAGGGTGATTAAACCTCACTTACCTATACACAATAGTGCACACAAAAAAAGTTACAGCCCTTTGAAGTTACAAAATGAAAATGGATTTTTTTTAATATACCGAAAACTCCTAGAGCTTTTTTATTGAAAATGGACATGAGGAATCTTTATCGTAGCAACATCTTAAAAAAAATTATAGTGAAATTTGTGTACCCCATAAAAATTTTATGGGGGTTTTGTTCCCTTAAACCCCCCCAAACTTTTATGTACGTTCCAATTAAATTATTATTGTGGCACCATTAGTTAAACACAATATTTTTAAAACTTTTTTGCCTCTTAGTACTTTTTTGATAAGCCAGTGTTTATCGAGATATTTTGAATATTTGTCGAATCCACCACCTATTTGTATATGGTTAAGTATGATTATAGACACCTGTTAATAATCTGAAAATTTATTTATAACTTCAATTTTTTGGTATATTTTGAAAAAGAAGCCACATCTCGATAAAAGTTGACTTACCAAAAAAAGACTAAGAGGCCAAAAAGTTTTAAAAACACTGTGTTTAACTAATGGTACCACAATGATAGTTTAATTGGAACGTACACAAACATTTGGGGGGTTTAAAGGAACAAAACCCCCATAAATTTTTTATGTAAATATAGTAAAAAAGTAGCCGCATCTCGATAAAAACTGGCTTATCGAAAAAATACTAAGAGGCCAAAAAGTTTTAAAAACGTTGTGTTCAACTAATGGTACCACAATAATGAATTAATTGGAACGTACACAAAAGTTTGGGGGGGTTCAAGGGAACAAAATCCCCATAAATTTTTTATGGGGTGGACAAATTTCACTATAATTTGGTTTTAAGGTGGGCCTGTCATAATAATGATACATGCCCGTTTTCAATAAAAAATCTTTGAGAGTTTTCGATATATTGAAAAAAATCGATTTTCATTTTGTAACTTCAAAGGGCTGTAACTTTTTTTATGAGCACATTTGTACTAAGGTAAGTTAGGTTCAACCGAACTATTTTTAACCCCAGAATGTGTGATATAATTTATGACCATTCTTTTCGGGACACCCTGTATAATGATAACTTACATGTCTAGAAATAATATTATTACAGCGATATTGTTAAAGAATAAGGCTATAATATATTAAAAAAATACTTAAATCGGACAATAGGTTTAGAAGATACGAGCCATCAAAATGACCCATTTTTTGGGGTGCCCGTTTTTCGTGCCGGTGAGTATATCTATTAAATAATCTAAATTAATTTTAAAAATCTTATTAAAAGCTTAAGGTGATACAGTAGCGATCAACAGGTAGCCAAAACGCGTTCCAAGATTGCGGCTGTAATTTTGAATATTTTTTCGACGTATTTGGCACACGTATTCGTAATATAATAAAGAATGGCGGTACAGAGCCCAATTTGGGAAATATGTTAGTATCTGGAAATTACTCTATAATTACATACAATATTAAAAAAACGAGCCCGTACCGCCATTAAGAAGAAAAAAAATACACTTTTTTATCCGATGCCTAGATCTTGTGTCATTTTGGAACTACTAATGGAATAAAAAATTTTAGTAGTTCCAAAATGACACAAAATCTAGGCATCGGATAAAAAAAGTTTATTTTCTTGTTCTTCTTAATTGCGGTACAGGCTCTTTTTTTTAATATTGTATTTAATTACAGAGTAATTTCCACATACTAATATATTTTTCAAATTGGGGTCTGTACCGCCATTCTTTATTATATTACGAATACGTGTGCCAAATATCTCGAAAAAATATTCAAGATTACAGCCGCAATCTTGGAACGCGTTTTCGCTACCTGTTAATCGCTACTGTTTCCTCATAAATACAAGAAATGTAGGTAAATGTTCTCATTTAACGAAATTTCCGAAAATTGTGTATTTTTTTGGACCCAAGTAGGCTGAAAAATAGATTTTATAGGTATTGTTATTTCGAAAGTAATAAAACGTGTAAAAATATACAAAAAAATTGAATGTACGATTACAATTGAATGTAATTAAATACACGATAAAATGAATCAAGAGCGATAAAAAGTTTAAAGTAATAAATTCTAGTAATAATATAAAATACAGTAAACTCTCTCTTAAGGGGGTAAGCGCAAAATCTCTGTCCAATGCTATTTAAATACATTTATTTTTTTCGAATCCTGAGAAAGCTAATAAATATTTTTTTAAACATACACCCAGAATGAAAGATAACATTATTACTGGGGACCGAAAGTCCCTTAGAATTAAAAAAAGTTTCTTTTGAATGAAATATTCGAAATTAAAAATCACACTAACTTTTCTCTTGTTTTTTCATCCCATTATCTTTATTAACATAAACATATGTTAAGTATATAAGTTATTAAAATAAACATTATATAAGTTTTCAGGGACTTTCTGCCCTCGGTAATAATGTAAGCTTCCATTCTGCGTTTAAATTTTTCAAAAATACTTATTAGTTTTCTCAGAATTCGAAAAAAATTAATGCATTTAATTAGCACTGGACCAAGATTTTGCGCCTATCCCCAACGAGCACCTCCTCTATACGGACGGTATTTAAAACAAAATTCATTTGCCGATATATTGATCCTGTACTCTTCCGGACAATCCCTTAAAATGATGTGTACCTAAATGAAAAAAAAAATACATAGGTATTTTTTCCAAATATTTTAGAATACAAAACTACAATATTTATATTTTATTATTTCAAATTAACACAGAGATGACAACGAATGATATTTGATAACTCTTTACCTTATCAGCAGTAGGTAATAAAAATCTGGTTCTTAGTGTGGGATCGGTCATTAAAATATTTTGTGTGTCGGTCATTAAAAGAAATGTGACACCATAACGCGTTGCTCTAATAATACTTTAACATTGATATTATGTTGTGACTAATAATGTTAACGGAATGTCTGCTTGATTGAACATAAATATCCAATAAAAATTGTATTTTCTTTTAAAAATGTTTGGGATTGAAGGGAGACTTTGACTGTATGATAATGATAAAACAATAATTATACAAACAAAACAGTCAAAACAAACATAATTATCAAGATTTTTGCTGTAAACTCGTGGAGAAATACATTAAATTAATAGAGATCGGGAAACATGCACTTAAAAAACCTTAAATTATGCAAAAAACAGTTGAATTGAAATATGCACTAAAATATTATGCTTTTATGCATTTATAAAAAAAGCAATAATAATTATTATTGGTGTATTGAAAGTAGGTATTCCAGGTTGTATCTTAGTCGATAGGAAAAATATTCTGATTTGTTTTTTACGATCTTACGGAGATAGTATAGTTCATTAACGGTTTTTGCTCCAAATTTTAAAGAACGGATTGACGTGAAATTTAGCTTACACATAGGACCCATGTAAAAGAAAAAAGTGAAAAGAAAACTTTGCCCTGGGGGTTGAGTTTCTACTCTAATCGGAGGGAAAAAATATACGTTCAAAATAAGTTCGGAAATGGATAAACACACTAATTCTAAGCAACTTCTGTTATATAGAATTTTTCACTAAGTTAATACTTTTTGAGTTATTGGCTAGTCGATATGTAAATTTTTCAACAAAAAACACTTTTATACGGTTTTTTGCCAATAACTCAAAAAGTAAGTAGGTATGTTATCGGGAAAAACATTAAAAATATAGCTTATAAAGTAACAAAATTGATGTACGTATAACTTTTTAGAATCAGTAGAAGCAAAGTTGTAGCTTTGTAGCTAATGTAAAACAGGAAACAGGTTCATATTCGTTAAATTTAAAAATGAATAATTTCACGTGAAATAACCAAAAAATGATAGCAACTAAAAAATGATACACTGTTCTGAGAAAACTTATTACAACTTTTTAAAGTTTTAAAAAAATCTTTATGTTTTCTTAAAAATTTCTAGCGTTAAAATTAAGAAAGATACTTTCAAAATAAAGTAGGTCCTATTTTTCTTAAAAAACTCCGAAAATCACCCCTTAATTCGGGCTAAGTAAAGGGCTAATTTTTGAAAAAATTGGGTTTTAAAGTAAAATTGTTTAAATTTTGAAAGAGATGCTTTTTTTTTCAAAATGACATAAAATTTATTAGTGCTACCAAAAATTACAAAGTGTAAAAAATGTAGGTTTTGCTTTTATGAATATTTAGGATTATGTTTTTTTCTTTGAGACAAATATTGGTTAAGATATGGCTGTTCAAAATTGGCATACACAGTTGGTTAGTGACTAGTTCAATCCCTTTCAATTACATCCCCTTCAAAAATAAGCACTTTGAACCAATGAAGCTTACAGATCATATTTATAAACAATACATACACGAGTAAATCAACTTGTGAAGTGGTGACGATAAATTTTATTTGCTAACTTCCTTAATTTAATGCTAAAAACTTTTTAACCTTTTTTTAAACATTACAAAAAAGTTGTAATGAGTGTTCCCCAAAAAGTGCTTTACTTTTTGACACTTCACGTTGGAATATTCAATTTGAAATTTGACGTGTATGAACCTATTTGTCATTAGTTACAACTCTTCTTTTACTGGGTCTAGGGATCTCATACATAAGTACACCATTTTTTTATGGGCTGTATTTTTCTTAAGAATGTTTTTTTTCGATAAAATACTTACTTTTTGAGTTAATTGCAAAAAAAACCGTTAAAATGTGTTTTTTTTTTGTTGAAAAATGAACAAAAAAGAACAATAGTTCCTTAGAATTAGTCAGTTAATCCATTTCCGGACTTATTTTAAACGTATATTTTTTCATCCCTAGACGAGGTGAAAGTCACCCCCATGGCAAACGAAAACATCGGCACAATATCAATTTTCTTCTTTGATATGTTACCTATGTGTATGCCAAATTTCATGTCAATCTTAAGTGGTTTTTTAAAATTTATGGGTTTTGCAATATTTTACCGTCAGCGAACGGACTAATAGAAGAGGATCCGATATAAGGCCGATCTGCATCGATCTATTTAATGGATAACAATAATTATTGGATATGTAATTTAGTATGTTAACAATTATAAAAAACAAGGGGTGCATGATCTAATTTTCTTCTGACTATAATCAATTAATAATTAATAAATGACTTTTATCTACTCTATGTCATATTATATATAAATTTTTAGTTTGTGAAAACTGTCATTATAGATAGCAGTGCTTTAAAGTAAGCATGAAGTAACAATGTATTTTAAATGGGATTTACTTTTTCTCACTGTTTTTAACACACTTTCATATAATCAAATATTCTTTCTTAACTTTCGCGTTTCATGGTGATGACATCTTCTTCTTCTTCAAGTGCCATCTCCGCGACGGAGGTCGTCAATCATCATAGCTATTCGGACCTTGGAGACGGCTGCTCTGAAAAGTTCGTTTGATGTACATCCGTACCATTCTCTCAGGTTGCGCAACCACGATATTCTGCGTCTCCCTATGCTTCTTTTTCCTTGAATCTTTCCCTGCATAATGAGTTGGAGCAAGTTGTATCTCTCTCCACGTGTAATATGTCCGAGATATTCCAATTTTCTGGTTTTAATTGTATTTAAGACTTCCATTTCTTTATTCACCTTTCTCAGAACCTCTTTGTTTGTGACGTGTTCTGTCCATGATATTTTTAGAATTCTTCTATATACCCACATCTCGAATGATTCCAGTTTTTTCATTGATGCCGCATTCAAGGTCCAAGCTTCCATTCCGTAAAACAGAGTCGAGAAAACGTAGCACCTAGCCAACGTTATTCTTAGCTCTAACCTTAGATCTCTTGTGCAGAGCACAAGAGAGGTGATCGACATAATGAGCAATAAATTACAAAAAAAAATTTGACAGTTTTGTGGTTTGAAAGAAATTAGAATTTTTATATGTCAAAGTTCTAAAAATTGTAGAATAGAAATGAATTCCAGTGACGAAGAGTTACAGTATTTTTATTTGTTTATCGTAGATAAAATATTGTATGAAATTGTGCGTGAAGTACTTTTTGCGAACTTACGCGATGTATAGCACTCGCTCCGTTTCATAAATAACTATTTTCATATATAAAAAAAAAATGTTTCGACCCGGGTAGATATTATTCCAGATTTTCAGATTTGGGCACAGAGTTGGATTGTTGGGGCATATATGGAGAGCAGGTAGCGCAACAACTATAAACTCAATTTTACAATAGAGACCCGGAGTTAGAAGGAGACGCGGAGGAACTAGAATAAATGGTTACAGGAATTAAAGGAAGATTTATATAGGGCAGGAATTAGAGACTAGCAGAAAAAGAAAGAGGATAGAAAGAAATGGAGAAGCATAGTCAATAGTATCGAGTAGCAGATTGGGAAAAATCTGCTCGAAAAAGATGGATCTAGATAGCTTTTTAGCGGCTAATCCCCACCTGGAGTGTTTAGCCATTTAATTTTTTATTACATATTATTATTGGTACATCAAAAATTAAAAGGACGGTGCCTGTAATAAAATCTAAAATATTAAAATTTTCTATAAGTTCAAATTTACTTATTAACATTTTTGATATAATTTTCATAAATAAATGACTTACTATTAACACTTTTTTAATTAATTCCAATAAATCCATTTTACAGCAATAATAATATATTAGTATTTTTGTAAAATAAATATCAATCATATTATCATAAATAACACAGGTTTACAAAAAAAAACTAAATTTCGGACAATTCGACGAAACCATATGACAAGGGGGTTTTTATAGTGGCTGATCACAAATCCGGGGTCTGCTCACCTCTATCGCGTCAGGTAAAGGTCATTTCAAGGTCAAATCAAGATAAATCGACAGTCGCTCTGAAAAAGTATATTAGGGGGTTCTTGGGGTCGCTGAAGACGAATCCGGAGTCCGCTGACCTCTATCTCGTCTAGTTCAACGTCATTTTAATGTCAAATCAACATAAATTGACACAATCGCTCTGAAAGTATAGGGAGTTTTGGGGTCGCTGATCATGAAAACTGCGGTCCGTTGAGCTCTACCACGTCATGTAAAGGTCATTTCAAGTGCAAATCAGGAGGAGTTAACAAAATTGATTTGACCTTGAAATGGCCTTTACCTGACGTGGTTGAGCTCAACGGGCCCCAGTTTTGTGATCAGGGACCCCAAAAACACCCTAATATACTTTTTCACAGCGATTGTGTTGATTTATCTTGATTTGACCTCGAGATGACCTTCAGCTAGACGTGATAACCTCCTAATACACTTTTTCAGAGCGACTGTCGATTTATCTTGATTTGTCCTTGAAATAACCTTTACCTGACGTGATAGAGGTTAGCGAACCCCGGATTCGTAACCAGCGACCCCAAAAACCCCCTAGTCATATGGTTTCGTCAAATAGTCCGAAATGTATTTTTTTGTAAATCTGTATAATCAAAAGAATATCAATATTTTAATTTAAATAGACAACTTTAAAACACAGACAACTGTCCTCACAGTAAAAGTTTCAAAAGATCACACATTACGCTCAAAATAGGAGGTAAATCTAGCAGACGAGTCGTTGTGACTTCCAAAATATGACAACACCGCTGGAAGTGACAACGCGCCTTGAACTACCCTATATATGGAAGCCATAACGTATGCTGTACGCTTCGGTATATACGTATATATATACAAAATTTATTTTGGTAAATCCTTTCCCCTCAATAGGTAGACCCATTTTATAAGCCCCCCTTTTACCAAATACACAATTTTAAAAAAATAATTCCTAGTAGAAAAGGTGGAAGTCGGACAGCCTCTTCTGTATACCGGAAGTCACAACTTAACGTGCATCAATATATATATATATATATATATATATATATATATATATATATATATATATATATATATATATATATATATATATATATATATATATATATATATATATATATACAAGGTGTGACAAAAATACAGGTCATAAATTAAATCACATATTCTGGGACCAAAAATAGTTCGAATCAACCTAACTTACCTTAGTAAAAATATGCACATAAAAAAAGTTATAGCCCTTTGAAGTTACAAAATAAAAATCGATTTTTTCGAATATATCGAAAACTATTAGACATTTTTTATTGAAAATGGATATGTGGCATTCTTATGGCAGGAGCATCTTAAAGAAAAATTATAGTGAAATTTGTGCTTCCCATAAAAATTTTATGGGGGTTTTGTTCCCTTAAACCCCCCCAAACTTTTCTGTACGTTCCAATTAAATTATTATTGTGATACCATTAGTTAAATTCAATATTTTTAAAACTTTTTTGGCTCTTAGTATTTTTTCGATAAGGCATTTTTTATCGAGTTGTGGCTTCTTTTTTAATATGTTTACATAAAAATCTTATGGAGGTTTTGTTCCTTTAAACCCCCCAAATGTTTGTGTACGCTTCAATTAAACTATGACTGCGATACCATTAGTTAAACAAAATGTTTTTAAAACTTTTTTGCCTCTTTGTATTTTTTCGAGAAGGCAACTTTTATCGAGATATGGCTTCTTTTTTAATACGGTTCAAAATATACCTAAAAATGTAAATCATACATAAATTTTCATATTATTACCAAGTCTCCATAATCGTACTTAACCATATAAAAATATGTGGTGGATTTGACAAATATTCAAAATATCTCGATAAAAACTGAATTTTCAAAAAAGTACTAAGAGCCAAAAAAGTTTTAAAAATATTGTGCTTAAGTAATGGTACTACAATAATAATTTAATTGGAACGTACACAAAAGTTTGGGGGGGTTTAAAGGAACTAAAGTCCCATAAAATTTTTATAGGGTGTCCAAATTTCACTATAATTTTTTGTTAAGATGCTACTGTCATAAGAATACCATATGTCCATTTTCAATAAAAAATATTTAATAGTTTTCAATATATTGGAAAAAATCGATTTTCATTTTGTAACTTCAAAGGGTTGTAACTTTTTTTATATGCACATTTGTACTAAGGTAAGTTAGGTTCAATCAAACTATTTTTGGTCCTAGAATATGCGATTAAATTTATGACCTGTATTTTCGTTACACCCTGTATATATATATATATATATATATATATATATATATATATATATATATATATATATATATATATATATATATATATATATATTTACATCCTACTATTCCTATGGACTCAAACCATATCGCAACCTTACAGCCTCTCCTATTTAGAGGTGTATATAATAGTTTAGATATCGAATATATTGAATCTAGTGACAAAACATTCTCAATGCACAAATTTTCATTTTGATAAGATTAAATTCAATATATACTGTTCCGTTCGGTTCTTTTATCATTAGCACCTCATTAGGACGTTTTATTTTTACAGCCTCATTAGTATAATTTTTATCAGGATTCTGGTATTACGGCCTCGTATACACCACCTTACAGACTCATACAATGTTGTCAATTCTCTCACTGCCTATTTAGATAAATCGGGGTTTCCCCTTTCAATTTGGTGTTTAAGCGAACGAAGTTTATTTTGCATTTCTCGAGTGTTAAGTAATGAATATTTTAAAACAGTATATTATTTCAGTAATCTATATTTTAAACAAACACTTATAAATGACAAAGTATTTTTATGATTTCTAAAAAGTTGAACATGATATTTTATTCAAAGGAATGGTGAATTTAAGTTAGCGCAATACTTTTTTAACAATATTTGTTCGTCTATCGTTTAGTTTCCGTCGGATAGTAATCTAGAATTCCTAATTAATAATATATTATACTGAGGACATTTCCTGAAGTTTGATTATAATTCTTCTTCTTTAAGTGTAATATTATCATCCCATCTCTTTAATGGTGAATCTGTCCTTTTTTAAAATGGAGACTTATCTCGTACTACGTACTATGCTGTCCTCTTCTATTTTGCTGATGAGGCTGTTCCATTCTCTTTTTCGTTTGTTGAACTCATTTTTTAATGTTGTTTATTCTGCATAGGTTTAATAGTGTTTTGCGGTTATGCTTCTTACTATTCTCATATCATTCTTCTCCAAATATCTTCTTATCGTACTTATGTCAAGCCTTGTTTTTGCTTTATACCTATGTCATGGTAGTTCGGATTTATATTTTTGTATAATTACGTTTTTGCTTCGATTTTCAAGCATGTTTCTCTATATCGTGTATTTAAGACACCCTGAGATTCTACTTGCCTTTAGCATTTTTTGTTCCCTTACTTTCTCTGCAGTGTTATTATCGCTCGATAAGGTTATTTCCTAATATCAACTAGTAACTAGTCGTCTTTAAGGGGAGCGGAGCAAAATGCAAAATTTTGACAAATAAAAATTTTCAATGTGTTTTAAATGTATTCATTTTTTTTGAATCCTGAGAAAACTAATTAATATTTTTGGAAAATTTAAACGCAGAATGAAATATTACATTATTACCGAGGGCCGAAAGTCACTGAAAACTTTATAATGTTTATTTTAATAAGTTACAAAGTTACAGGGATGAAAATAAAAGAGAAAATTTAGTGTGATTTTTAATTGCAAATATTTCATTCAAAAGAAACTTTTTATTTATTATAAGGCACTTTCTACCCTTGTTAATAGAGCAGTCTTTCATTCTGCGTTTAAATTTTTCAAAAATCCTTATTAGTTTTCTCCGGATTCGAAAAAAATTAATACATTTAAAACACATTGAAAATTTTGACATGCGTTAAAATTTTGCATTTTGGTCCGTTCCCCTTAATCGAACGAAGCTATTTCTCGCATGTGATGTTCCGTCTCCGACTTTTCGGTAAATCTACCGAATTGCCCCTTGTATTACCGATTTGAACAAAAAATATCATAATACACTATATTTTACTTTAAAATAAATTCAATCCATTCTTTCACAGATTTTGATTTTGCTCAGGATTACAACCGCTTAGATCGACATGAAATCTGAAATGCGCATAGGAAACATGTCGAAAAAAAAAAACTATATTTATATTGCCGATATGCGTTTGTACGCCAGGGAGGAATATCATCCATTCTTGAGGGTGAAAATATTTAATCTTTAATTTTAATTTAATTTTAATATTTAATCCAATCGATGGAGAATTCAATTCATAGCAAAAAATGTTATACACACTTCTCTCGGTTAGTTAATATTTTTTGTGATTTGGGTGATTTTTCAAAAATATCTCGCAAACAGTACATTTTAAGCAAAAAGCCATAAAATGCAAGTCAAAAAGAAACCATTCAAAAATATGAATTAATTTTTTTTTAATTTTTATAGCGGCGATAGAAGCCGAGTTACAACCTGATTAGGTGAGGGTTTATTTAAATTACCCTTTAATCGAAACTTTATTATCAAATAACGTAAATAATACGAGGTGTTTCCAGAAATGCTCACAACATTTTTAAAAGTATTTGATAAGATCTTTAAAACAAGCTTAGCTATACGTTATTCGGATGGAAAACACCAGAGTTATTAACAAAAAAACACGATTATGTCATTAAAAAAATAAAAAAAAGGAGGAATTAAATTATCGGTTTCTCCACAAAAATGAAAATTATTCCTATTCCACATATAATTAGGTTTATTTATGTATCAACAACGTGTCTTAAAATTGTATCCAGTTTAAAATGTCTAGATTTGAAATAAACTGAATTTGTGAGTATTTTGCTGCTCCGAAATAGTTGAAATTGGAGATATTTATACGCTCCGAAAAAATTGACAGGAAAAGGAAATTTCATTGATCGAAAAATTTAATTTATTATACTGAATTAGGAGTAAGTACTATAAGATCTGGAAAGTTGAACTTTTTTTAAGCCTTTAGTATTTATGAACGGAACTTTTTACACTATTTTCAAAGTTAAAATGTCAAAATATCAATTAGATTGTATCGTAGAGAAATAAATAAAGATGTATAATAGGGGCCTTATTCTCCCCCATGTCTAACAGCTTCCTGTTTTCAGAATAGACGAGATCCATTTTTTTTTTCGAAGTCAAAATTGAAATATCCAAATACACTTCGTCAAAAGGCTTCGATCCGGAAACTTGTGTTTGAGGAAGGGAATTCTACTATGGATTCGTCTTCCACATAGAAAATAAGGTTTGTTATATTTCGAAAGTTTCTTCCGATGTGGCCAAAGTTTCTGGTGATATCCCATCTCTAGAAAACAAGGTTTCTATTAACATCTCTGAGGTCACCTCTGACTTCGACATTAAAATATTGTCATTGTTATAAAGTTCCTGTAGATATTTTGTCTTTCAAAAAAAGATGAAATAGGTAGAAAAGTTAATAGAGGAAACAGGGACAATAGACAAAGGAATTTAACCCATTTCAGCAGAGACAAAAGACGATAAAGTGAAATGTAAATTGGAGTCACGGTCGACATTTGACGGGAGCGGAGGTCCTGTTCGTATTAAGTTCCAAGTTCCAATTTCGGACCGAAAGTCGTCATGAAACAATTACATGAATTAGTTTAAATCAGCTGCAATAGCGAATGGATGGTCCGAATAAAAAAGGCTGAAAACCTATATCTATTGCACTTCGAGGAGATGCCTTGGATGTGCTTCATACCATAGCCGTAGATTAGAGAGATGATTTCGAACAGCTTAAGAACAGACTAAACAGGCGATAGGATCACGCACACTTGGAGTATGTCGAATAATATAAGGTAAATATTGCCAGGTTAGTACAATATACGTATCCAACAGCTCCCAAAGACATGATGGGAAAGTTGGAAGCTCAAACATTTATTAAAGGTCTTCGGGATCATGGAATGCAGTGAATACTGCGAATAGCTCGTCACAAGAACAGCTTCTTTGAAATGTCGTGAATATAGTATATATTATGTATATTATGTAATAGTGAAATACATTGTTGGTGGATACCGGAGCTACCAGGGCCATTATACGACCGACAGTTATAAATAGTGGTAAGAAACTTTTACCAACGAAGTTGCGACTGCGGACTGCCACAGGTAAAATTCCAACACCCACGGAGAAATGCAGATATAATTAAGAATTGGGAAAAAAGGTCGTCCATACTGTCAGAGTTGCTGACATCGAAGAGGATGTTATATTAGAAATGGACTTAATGAATTTGTTTGGATGCCTAATGGATTGCTAATGGATCCAGTTATGCCTGAGAGGAGTGAAACGATTTTAGTGGCGCCCCTGCAGGTAATTGTGGAAGAAGGAACACCTGTTATAATGGAGCCTTGGTACCACGATGAGGACGTTGACCGAGGAATCATAATTGGAAAGGACTTGGTGACTTCTACTAAAGAAATTTCTATAAGACTTATTAAGGTCAATGACTACCCAGTGATCATCAAAAAAGATACGAAAGTAGGAATCTGTGTAGATGTGACGCCCACAACGAGAGGTTCGACCAAATGGTTGCAGTTGCTGGTCAGTCTATAAATTAGGTGGAGAAAAGGAGATTAAGGGAATTTCTTTGGCGATATCATGGCATATTTGTACCAGAAGGAGGAAAGGCAGGAAGAACTACCCCTGTTAAACATAAAAGTGATACTTGTAACGCTAAACCAATTCGTCAAACAGTTTAGAACTGTTTTACGTCAATCAGAGGAAACTGAAAATATTGTTCAGGCAATGAAGAAAGTCGGAGTGATAGAACTTTCTACCAGGCCAGGGATCTCTCCGTTAGTTATGGTCAAGAAGAAAGACGGAACTACGAGGTTCTGTGTGGATTACCGTTTGTTAAACAATATTACCAAAAAGGATAGTTACAGTCTGTCAAATATACGGTCATACTTGGCCCATTGATATTAGGCTCCACCTAAGAAGCGCATTCAACACAAACATAATTCACTGAATGCGCTTCCACTTATTTTTCTACGCGAGTGGACAAAATCGCCAAGTATGACCGTATGTTTGACAAGCTGTCCCTGTAACACGAATCAATGATACGTTGGATATATTGGCTGGAAGAGAATTATTTTCTACGTTGGACTTGGAAGTCTTGATATTGGTAGGTAGAAATGGACCCAGTGGATAAGGAAAAGATAGCCTTTACCACAAGATCCGGATTGTGGCAATTCAACGTTATGATATTTGGACTCTGTAATACTCCTGCGACATTTTGAGAGCTTTACGTAAAACCTGTTGACAGGGTTATCTTGGAAAACGTGCCTGGTATTTTTTGACGACGCAATTGTCTTCGTGGAGACTCTTTTGAAGACCATTTGAAGAATTTAGAAGACGTTTTTAATCGACTGAAAGCTTCCCTATTGATGTCAAAACCCAAGAAGGGCCAGTTATTTCAAAGTAAAGTTAACTATCTAGGTCATAAAGTCAGTAAAGAAGTAGTGGCTGTGAATAAGGGAAAAATCGATTCCATTCAGGAATGACTAGAACCCACTGACAAACATCAAATGAGATTTATTTGACTATATACTTACTATCTAAGGTTCATTAAGAAGTTTTCACGTATTATTGTCATTAACGCGACTTACATAAGAAGCAAGAGATTACAATTGGAATGGAGACTGCCAAATTTCCTTTCGAAACCTTAATGAAGTATTTAATCACAGCAGCATTAAAAGAGTATCCACTGCCAGGAAGAGAGTTTATCTTAGATACAGATTACAGATGCAAGTAACATATGAATTTGCAGAGTGCTATCTCAGATCAAAGGGACAGAAACGTATTCTTGGATATTTTAGTAAAGTGCTTTCAAAACCTCAGCGAGAGTATTGTCACGAAAAATGAATTTCTAGAAGTAGTGAAATCAGTAGAATACTTCTATCAGTACCTCTAAGGAAGGAAGTTTCTAATCCGAACGACCATGCCCCAACCACTTGGTTAAGGCAGTTTAAGATCCCAGAAGGTCACATGGATTGAACGACTCAAAGATACAATTTCAAAATTGAGCATCGGGCAGGAATTAGTCACAGGAACGCCGATTCTCTTTTTAGAAGTTAGTACCCAGCAGAGTCCGTACCCATTGCAACAAAACATAATCAAAGAAAGGAGTACTGCTAAAAACAACGGTGGTCGACGACGAGTGGACGCCTACTAAGATCAGGGGCGAACAAGGGAAAGATCCAATTTTACAGAAAATTCTTAAATTGGAAGAAGAAAATCGTCAACCATCTTGTCAAGAAATATCAAGCCTAAGTAGTTAAGAGGCGTTGGGCCCTGTGGAACTCCTTTATAATGAAAAACAGCTTGCTTAAACGAGTACTGGAAAATGATGATGGTATAGCGAAGAGAACACAATTGATGATTACAAAGAGCAGAGAAGAGCCGAAGTATTTCGTTAGTTACATGTTACATGACAGTCCATCTTGAAGACATTTCTATGTAAATAAAACCCTTCAGAGAATGCGGGAACGGTTTAATTAGATGAATAGTTTCGACGATGTAAAGAGATGGTGTAAGGAATGTACTAACTTGCCACGAGTACTGGAACTTATCGAAAAGGAAGGCTCCTACGAGGCAATACAATGTTAGATGTCCGTTTGAGAGAAAGCAAAAGAAAGCAAAAATGGATGCAAGTAGATATTATATTGATCGTATTGAATTACTTCACTAAAGAACATAAAAACTACAGGCTATTACTCGTAAATCGGATGGAATGGTAGAGCGAATAAATAGGGCAGTTGACAAGCATTTGATAAATATTTTGTCCAATCAGCAGCGAAATTGATATCCGTAACTTCCGTTCTTCGCAATGACTTACATATGTGAGTACCTTGTGATTTAGAGTTTGGATGTCGATGGATAAGACGTAGCTGGTGAAGATTATGTAAATGGATTGCGAAGAAGAATTTAGATCCGTAAACCGAACATCCCTTATGTTTTATGAAGGACCACAAAGTCTGACTCGATAATTCGAATAAGCGAATGGGTTATTCTCCCAAGGTCTGACAAGGTCCGTCCTTAAGTAAGAAGTAGATTAACGACGTTATCTACCGAATAAGCAAAATTCCGATGGGAAGGCGGATGATAGTATCTACACAACAACCGGCTGGCGTCAATTCAAAGAGACCACGTCAAAGGTGAAGAAGTGGAAATAAACCAAGTCCAAGAAGTACGTAACCTCATGTTTGATGAATTCATAAATGCCTATGGAGGTACCAATAGAGCAAAACATGATGTTGTCACTGAAGAAAACCAAGATCTGCCACTTATAGATGACTACTCACTGGCCCATACAATCCTGACCGCTATTTAAGATGCACAAGGGTTGGAATCCGACTTTCAAAGGAAGTTTGGCTGAGTTGCAGAACTTCAATGCCAATTGACAACTTCGGGAAAAGCTGTGAAACTCCAAGATGCATGACGTTACATTCCCCAGCTGGTAATGAAAGACACTGCCCATGACCAACCTACCTACCTACCTAGTATAAAAAGCCTTACTTCCATTGAGAGCCTAAGTCTAGTGATTATTATACATTTAACTTAGAAAATTATATATTCCTTGACGGGTAATTGCATATTAAAACGGACTTATTCTTATAGATGTATAGTTGGTTGGCGATTACAATACTCTAAATAGATAACCAATCAATGATGCGAATAAAGATAATTTGACACAAAAGTAATCTATCGTCACAGTATTTTCACAATATCATATGGTAAAATGGCAATTGTAATTTCTAGGTTAGTATTTTTCAGCAATCTTGATATTTTTCAATATCTTGCACTGGACAATTTTCTTTGTGACACGGTGATAGGAAAATACAGCGTGTTTTATATGTTTATTCATTGGTATTTTTTAATTTTTCCGAATGTATATTCATTGAAAATGAATTCTGGTTTGGAGCCCAAAACGTCAAAAATAATATGCAAATATGTAATATTATTATTGTGGCTTGTTCCCAGTATTCTCCCCAAAAATATATAGTCATATCTTAAGTTGGAAAGTACGTAGGTAGGTTATTATTATTATATGCAACAGCTAATAAGTAATTCATAGAAAGTATTAATATTTTTTTGGTCGATAACATTTTCAATTTTTGAAAAATTGAAAAATATGTATGTTTAAATCATATGGTGAAATGAGTATCTATCGTCTTTATGACTGGTCACGATCTATAAATATAGCGAATGTTCATAAAAATATGAGTATTTCAGAAATGACAAGAAAAAAAAAACACACAGAAGCCAGACAGAAATTTTATGAAGATTTCCAAGAGGTGGTAAATGCAATACCAAAAACATCCGCAGTTATTGTTATGGTAGACATAAATAATATAAGAATGGCAATGATCTGATACTAGGCATAAAGCAAAAATTAATGAAAGTATACAAAAGAAAATGAACTCTTTTGAACTTCTGCGTACAAAATGAATAGGTACAGAATTAATGTTGTACATTTCTATGCTTTATGATGCAAGATTAAAACAAAAATGTATATCTACTTTTATCAACACAACTGGCACAAATCAATAATAAACTAAGTACCTACATTCTTACAAATAGAAATGAACATTACAAACAAGCATTAAATGTACGGAGCCATTAATAGGTCTGGATCCCGCGTATGAAAAAAAGCTGATTAATAGCAAGCTGAAAATTTGTTAATAGCTTAAGGGTGTGTAGTCGGACAAACTTTGATACATTGGAACACTGGAACAGGGGAAGTTTTAATTGTGGAACAAGTTAAAAATTTGGAGCGGTCAGACCACGAAAACGTCACATGTATTTTGTCCGACAGAACTTCCAATTGATTTGTTACCCTTTCATTAAACTCTCATGTAAAAATCAGGCTGGTATTTATCACCAAATGGGCATTATAATGAGTGGAACACGTAGAAAATGTCAAATGACAGGAATTCTGACAGGTGATAAATAGCGGTCTGATTTTTGCATGAGAATTTAATGAAAGGGTAACAAATCAATTAGAAGTTTTGTCGGACAAAATACATGTGACGTTTTCTGGTCTGACCGTTCCAAATTTTTAACCTGTTCCACAATTAAAACTTCCCCTGTTCCAGTGTTCCCATATATCAAAGTTTGTCAGACTAGACACTCTTAAGCTATTAACAAATTTTCAGCTTGCTATTAATCAACTTTTTTTTCATACGCGGGATCCAGACCTATATTTTATTTTTATTTATAAACAGTTACATTTATATTCTGAATTATAAAATTATATAGCTTATTCGTTCTTAAATAAAAAGATGTGTTTATTATGCAATTTCAAAATCAAAACGTGTGGAAGAAATGTCTGTGAAACAAAATATCTTCCTTTATTAGTTACTATTAATAACATACCTACTGCGTACCATTACATTTTTCAACACATAAAGATTAACGATAACATCACCAGCAATTTGCGTCAGATCGGATGATACAATATCCAGGCAACAGTGTTGCCAGCTGAGCGGAGCCTATAGTGTCGTTTCTTAGTTTTACATATGAACGATATACACCTTCAATATACTCATAAAAGCGCCATACAACGGCAAATAGCTGAATTACAAGCGACCTTACGGACTCATTTTGTTTTAAGATTTGCAGCTATCCTACGATACCCACAATATTTGTAACATATTTGTTTAGTAGGTAGAGGTCTCTAGTTTCTCCCTCAACAAAATTTTGGTAGAAAATGACCATCCGTTTAAAGAAATACATGAAAAACATTACGGCCTCCGTATATTGAGTCCGTAAATCGCTTGAGTCCGTTGTGTATGGTCAAATCCTTAATGCAGAGTCCGTAATATTAGTAGGATATATATATATATATATATATATATATATATATATATATATATATATATATATATCTTCATATCAAGGCGAGATCCGTTTGTATCATAAGTTATACAAGATAATATCCGTTTTGCAAGGCGAGATCCGATTTTGGATCTCACCTTGTATTCACGTGTATATAGTGACATCTCGATGTAACAATGGTTAGGCTACAAGGAAATCGATTTTTGTCTGGACCTCATTTTGCACCCCTTTTGGTGAATTTTATATTGCAGTGGTTCCACTAAATCCGCTGTAGAGGGCAGCGCGCGCGATCCGTTGTGTATATGGTAAATATATATTTTGCAGACAACCCGAGATCCGGTAAATTTGGAAACATCGCAAATGAATTTCACGGTCAGCTCTCTCACTCGGCTTATGTCTAGCTTGAATAAGAATGTTTACATTATTTAAGGGCTTTGTCCAGAAAGGCGATTGTCAAATATCTCGAGAACTAGACGGCATATCGAAAAAACTTTGGAATGCTTTTTGAATGGTTTTTCAAAATCTATATACTTATGCAATAGCAGGGTTCTTATTCTGCCTGCGAAAGCGGTGGGTGTAGCAACTTTGAATTTTCAACTGAAACACTTTATTTTTAATTAAATAGTTGAAATTTAGAATTAAAAATACACAACTTTTGTTTGAATCGATAATAGCTTCTTTAATCCAGTCGGAAGAGCTTCAAAATCGTCGTTTTTATGACATTTTTAGGGTTTAGGGGTACCTCAGGTAGTTAGCTTAAAACGTAAGAAATAAATTTGAATAGTTAATGTTTATTGATAAACAAAGCTCCAATTCTATTTTACTTCAACTCATTTTAAGGCTATTTCAATAAACTAATCGGTTCTTTTTTCAGTTTTTTGGTAAAACATTGTAACTTATAGACGAAAATTCTTAAAATCGGCTATTTTTCATTTAAATTGTCAATAAATAATTAAATTGAGAAAAAATTGGTCAGATTTACATAAATTTTGTTATTCTGTCCATATAGAAACTAAAACAATTGTTACGTAGTTACACTGAGTGTCATAAAAACCGTGTATTTTTACTCATTTCTTTGAGCTATTTCACGTAATATCGAGATATAAGTTGTATTTTTTACATAAGTTATATTAACGTTAAACTGACTTAATTTATAGTTTTATAAGCAACAATTAAGTATAGCGAAATTTATAAAACCTTGTTTAAATTGTTTTACATGCTCTATAATGCGGTTATCTTAAATTTTGTTTTGAATGTTTTTCTTCTTACTGGTAGACAAAAAATGGCAAAATGTGCATTTTTGACATCAAATTGTTGATAACCAACATAGTTACTACTCAAAATATTAAAAAAAACTAACCGTCGGTATAACAGGTTGCCTGGAAACCAGATGCAGAACAGTACCATAAATGTTTTAGACTTTTTAGCACTTTCTTTAAGTGAAATTTAAAATCATTTACCACCCATGTACACTCATTACGGAATCTGTTACAAGAATTTCAGCGATTTCAGCCATTTTTTCAAAATTTATTTGGATTTTCTCTAGTAATCCTTCCAAAAGACAATACATAAATGGTGAATACCTTTTACACCAACTTCAAGGAGGGTAATTTATACAGGTACATACCTGGAATTATTATATGGACAGTTCACTCTTGTTAGAGTATAGTTCGCTCAAATATGAGCTCTTTTAATCCATTTCACGCGGTAAATTAGTCCGCTTTTCCTTTAGGTCTTAGTTCATAGGTTGTGATGTTTTTTTGCCCTCTCTACTATCTTCTTCCACTCTCTCCGGTCCTGAATCTTTTCTCTCCAGTTTGCAATTTCCATCTTTGATATATCGTCTAGCAGTTGATCTTCCCATCTAATTTTTGGTCTTCCTCTTGGTCTATTTTTTACTGGTTTCCAGTTCATTATCTTCCTGATCAGTTCTTCTACCCCTCTTCTTTGTGTGTGCCCAAACCATCTGAGGCTTTGTGCTTTAATGAATTTTACTATATCTTCTCCTTTATTTATATTTATTATTTCATGGTTCATCAGCTTTCAATATTCCCCTGTTTCTGTCTTTACTGGGCCATGTATCCTTATAATTTTTCTCTTAATTATTTTTAACTTTTCTTCGCCTGCTGCCTGCCGACCTGTCTACAGGACTCAGATAAGTTTTAGCTTTTAAGGACATATACACACCAATAAGTACTTCTCATTGTCAAAAAAAAAACTAAATTTAAATTTAGCTAGTTCTTTAAAGGAGATCACTCACTGGAGTGATACTCTACATGTCAATTTCACATTTGTCAAAGCAAACGCTTATTGCCTTCCGGTAGATTGCAGAATCCATTAGGGGTTATATAAAAAAAAACTTTTCTTCGTCTTTTTTCGTAAGGCACATTACTTCTGCTCCATAGGCTATCACTGATCTGATTGCTGCTGTGTATATTTTTGCTTTTGTTTTTTTTGCTCAGGTTTTTGTCCTTGAGTAGTTGGTGATATTTCCAATATACTCTATTACCTGCTTTAATTCTGTCGTTTATCTCTATACTCCTTCCGTTTTTGCCGTCCACCATCACCCCCAGGTATTTGAAGCAATCTACTCTCTGGGATGTATTTTCACCTATCTTTATTTCTGCTATTCTGTTTACATTGTCTCGTGTGCTTATAAGATATTTTGTTTTATTCTGATTGATTATTAGTCCTCTCGTCTTTGCTTCTCTTACCAGGGTTAAAAGTGCCTCTTCTAGTCTTTTTTTATCTCGTGCTACCAGTCCCAGTTCATCTGCATATCCTATGATCTGTGTTGAGCTTTGAATAATTGTCTTTTTCAGCCCTGTGTCCCTAATTACTCCTTCTAGAGCGATATTAAATAGTGTCGTTTGTCGTTGACAGACTGTCTCCTTGTCTTACTTCAAGTTCTATTTTGATGTCATTTGTATCGCCCTCATTTGTTTTAACTTTTGTTGTTGAGTCTTTTATTGTCATTCTAGTTAGTCTTATTAATTTTGCCGGTATCTCCATTTTTTTCATTTCTTTTAATAATTGTTGTCTGTATATGCTGTTGAAGGCCTGTTGGAAGTCGATGAATAGTATGTGTAATTCTATGTCATGTTCATAGCTTTTTTCAATTGTTTGTGTCAGTACGTGTATTGCATTTATTGTTGATCTTCCTTTGATCTATTGTTCTAAAACCCTGTTGATATGGTCCTATAATTTTTTTTGTGTATTGATTTAGTCGGTTTCTTATAATTGTGGTCAATATCTTATACGTTGTATTTAGTAGCATAATTGGTCTGTAGTTGCAGCACTTAGTTGGATCTCCTTTCTTAAAGATTGGTGCGATGTGTCCGTTTTTCCATTCTATGGGCATGCTTTCGTCCTTCCAAATTGTAACCATTAACTTGTGCATTCGCTTCGTGAGCTCTTCTCCGCCGTTGATGATCAGTTCGTTGTTGACTTCATCTGGCCCTGGTGTTTTGTTTACTTTTAGTTGTTTTAATACCTCCATGAATTGCTAATAAGTAGGTGCGACTTCCTCTTCATCTCTGTTATCTCTTATATCCTCATCCTCTGAATATGCCTTATTGTCGTTTTTGTATAGGTCCGTGAAATGTTTTTCCCAATCTTTTTTGTTTATTTTTGTGACAGATTTTTTGGTACTGTGTTGTTGTTTTATCTATTCGAACAATTTCTTGTTGTCTTTATTATTCGTTTCTAATTCTTGCATTTGTTCAGAGATCCATGTGTTCTTCTTTCTTCTATAGAGTTTCAATGCTTCTTGTTTTTCTTTTCTATATTGGTCCAGTTGTTCCTGTTCGGCACTTTGTAGCCATTTGTTTCTTGCGAGGTGCTTCAGTTGACTTTTTTGGTGACATTCCTCATCAAACCATTCTTTCGATTCTTTGTTTTTTTGGAATCCTATTATTTGTTCTGCTGTCTCTATTATGCTGTTCTTTATGTTTTTCCATTCTCCTTCTATTTCTATGTGCTCGTACTGACCCAATTTCTGTTCCAGTTGTTCTGTATATTGTTGCTTTGTTTCTTGCGTTTTCAGATTGGCTATATTCCATTTCCTACTTTTTCCTTCCTTATGATTATTTGCTTTGATTATTTTCATCTTAAGTTTTGCTATCAACAATATGTGGTCAGTGCCTCCATTTGCCCCTCTATATGACCTTACGTCTTGTACTATTTGTGTCCACTTTTTCGAAATTAGAGTATGATTTATTTGGTTTCCATCCATTCTTCCTGGTATCATCCATGTTATTTTGTTTTCTTTTTTATGTTTATGCCCAGTACTAACTATATATGTATTTGTTGCTGCTGCTAGGTTGCAGATTTCTCCTCCATTATCATTCGTAGTTTCATGAATGGTTTCTTTGCCAGCTACATTACGATTATAGTCCTCCTTTCCGATCTTTGCATTGAAATCACCCAATATTATTAATATGTCATTCCTCGGAATATTTTCACAGGTTTCTTCCAGGATGTCTTAGAATTCTGTTTTATCTTCTTGGTTTGCTTCTTCGGTGGGTGCATAGCAATTGACTATCGAGATGTGGGCTTGTTTATTTTCTTATGTAAGATATCCTTTCATTAACTGCTTTGAATTGTATCAGTTTTTCCCTCATTTTTTTGTTCACCATAAATGCCGTACCATTCGTTCCCTATTTGTTTTCTCCCGAATAATACATGCTAAAGTTTTTCTTCTCAATTTTTCCTTCTTTCTTCCATCGTATTTCCTGTACGGCTAGGATTTCTAGTTGGTATTTTTTCATTTCAAGAGCTATTTCTTGCATCTTACCTGCTGCCAACATGGTTCTAATATTCCAAGAGCCCATTCTAATGGGTTTTGTTCTTTTCTTCTTATTGAGATTCTTTATTTTGTGTGCGTTATTTTGTTTTCGTTAACCGTTTGCATTTCCGAGTCTTTTTTTGCCATGTCAATATCATATTTCAGCCGCTGTTCTTCGTTTATTAGTTTTTTTAATTTTCTATCAGCTGTTCTCTCTCTTCGTCCCATATCTAGATTTTGCCATTCACTATTAATTTCTTGTAGCCGATTTTCGTTTGCTTACCTTTGCTTCTTTCGTCCTTTGCTATTTTAGTTATTTCCTTTTGTATTTCTTTTTCTTTCGATGTCCAATCGTTGTTTATATAGATACGATCTTTATGCTGTTTTAGTTTACGTTTCTTGTTTAGGATTTCCATTTTATCCGTGAGGGCTTCTGTTTCTATTGCGCATACTGTTTCTCCTATTTTTTTTGCACTTCTTAGTTTTATTTGTATTTGCAACTCTTGGGCTCTGAAATTTTCCATTTCTTCTTTTAATTTCTTATAATCATTTGTTTCTACTTTCAACCCAGTCACGATCAAGCTTTTCTTTTTGCTAAATTTCTCCAGTTGCTCCATTCATTCATGTAGCTGTTTTACTTCTTTTTTTTAGTTTTTGTTTCTCTGCTTTTACACCCATTAACTCTTTATTGGTTTGTTGTTATTCTTTCCTTATTTGTTTTATTTCCTGAAGCATTTTATCGTTTTTATTCATTAGCTCATTCATTATTGTAATCATAACATTTTCCATGTCTTCCTTGTGTTCGTTGCCTGCTTTGCTTGGTGACCGTTTTTTAATTTTACTTCTATTAAAACAATCATCCAAGTTTTCTCTTTTGCGTTTCGTTTCATCATCGGTTTCACTTCCTGTGACATTTTTTCCATTTTCTAGGAGTGCAGCGCTAAATACCTGGAATACCGATATTAGATTATCAACAATACTTAAAAAATGAAAGTTACCAATTCATCGGTAGTTAATGCGTTATTTAAAAATTACCTGCGCACCAGAGTTCACCGGGACCCGGAAATATGCACACCCTGATATTCTAGTTACGTAAGCTCGTCCGATTGGCGCATGACGTTAACAACAGAGTAAAGCATAGTCCCGTCTATGCGTTCGTAATACGAACGCGAATGAAATTTGAGAATAGTGCAAATGAATGAATTATGACTAAAAGAAACTAAGTGATTTTTATAGTTTAGAGGAAAATTATTAAACTATTTATTTTATTTAAATTGATTTTCAGTTATTTGTAAAGTTCCCAGTTTCTTGATTATATTGGTATCCGGAAAATAAAAATATTCATATAATCGATATCTACTAAAATTATTATATTTCGTTAGTTGGCAAAAATTGATTAGTGGCCTACACATTAGTAAATATAATTTTTACCAAGGGGAAGAAAAGCTCCAAAATAAAACCATAAATTTAATGGATTGATAAAAAAACAAAATTTTTACTTTTTAAATAATGTATTTCATCAGATTTAAGTAAGAGGCTTGGAAAAGACAAAAATAAGTTTTACAGTTTTCATGCCATGCACTTTATTTAAATTTTGTGCATGTGAAATAGACGTACATACAGCAACTATGTAGCAGTTTTCATAATTTTTCTTTTACGCAATGTCAGGTTGTCAAGAGACTTGTTTAATTCTTTAATTCGGAAGTACATCCGAGACCTAAAAAATAACTTGTTCGCTTTGTTAGAACAGTCTACAGTTACACTTTTGGACATAAGGTTTTCTAAATAATTTTTAGTTACCAAAATGGAATCACCATTCATGTGGAAGGAAAAATTGTCTCCAGTCACTTAATATATGACAAGAGAGTGTCTGATGGTTTACATAAACCACACTTACTCAAATGATCAACCCACGTGTACGTTGAAACATCTTCGGATTGAATACTGGAGTCCTTCAATTTATGGCAGATATAACCAGCCAAATTCTCCAAACCATCATACTCGAGGTCACTAATGTTTTTTCATTATAACTCTCATTAAAAACTTGAAAATCCACAACTGTTTCGTTGTTAGAATCCAGCCTTTGGATCAATTGTCCAGAAATTGGTAAATCTGGGATGTCGTCTGTTTAAACTTTCGAAAATTCGTTCCGTTGTCTCTCCTACCCGTATATAACTTTTATAAAATAAAATAAAGCTTTTTGTTAAAACTTTAAAAAAAATTTTAATGGGTTTTCCCCGAAAAGAGCTTCATTTTTTGGTGCTATGTATCACGTTAAAATATTTGATTTGGAATTTGAAGGATAAGATCGTCTTTTTTATGAGCTACAAATTTACTTTTACTGGTTCTATAGACTAAGAATATACCATTTTTTCGTTTTTTTTATATGCTACATTTTTTCCAAGAATATTTTTTCGATATAATACTTACTTTTTGAGTATTTGCGAAAAACTTATATTAATAAGAGATCTCACTAAAGATGGTGTTAGATTATTAACATGAACTATGTTAGAAATATAGTATACAGCATTAATTGTACTCAGTGTGAGGCTGTATATATTGGTGAAACTGGAAGGAATTTGTCTAATCGTATTATTTCGCATAAAAGCGATTGTAGAATAAAAAAACCTTCTTGTGCTTTGGCAGAGCATGTAATTGACAAAAACCATATAATGGATTTCGATAATACTAAAATTTTGTGCAGTGAAGGTAATAAATTCAAAAGGACCTTTTTGGAAATGGTATCTATTAGTAAAAGTGATAATAGTTTAAATAAAAGATCAGAAATTCAAAATTTAAGTAAAATTTATAACTACATCATCTCTTTATAATTCAAATATTTCACCATAAAACCATAAGACACATTGATTCCAAAAAATTTTTTTTTTATTCTATTTTTTATATCCTTTTTTAAAAAAAATTTGCACTTCTGTAAACTATAATATAAAAACAAAATATTTTTCTACTTATTTAAATCTTCTTTTTCTTTCTTTTTAATAAATTATCATTTGGTAATATACTTAAATATACCCCACTTTCATTTACTTGTCTATGTAGGATGACTTTTTATTTGACATTGACTTTGAATTTTATAAAAAAAATTTATTTTATCGATAATTTTAAATTCAAAATTAAATAAAAATTCATAAATTTTCCTTACAGTCTGGGAAATATACATTTTGATAATAATTTATATTTGATGTTACTTAAGTTAGCAGTTTAATAACCAACCTAAATTTATCTGGTGAGTTATATTTTTTACATCATTTTTGTTTCCACTTTATTAGCAACTCTGTATTTTAGCTCTTGAAAAGGAATGTAATTAACATTCGAAAGCTTGAGAGATATAAAATAGTTTTCTAAAAGCCCCTTTTTTATTGACTCCAACCCACAGAAACTTAAAATTATATATATATATATATATATATATATATATATATATATATATATATATATATATATATATATATATATATATATATATATATATATATATATATATATATATATATGTTACACTTGAAGTTTCCGCGGGAGCTATATATGCTTTCTGTTGTTTTCCGGGTTTGACTCCGCGTTGAATAATTTTGGTTTTGAGAAAAACCATTATTTTGACGACGTTTCGACAAGATCTCACTTGCCATTGTCAAGTCAGGTAGTTCCGCTTCCGTTTTGGGATATTATTTAATATTTTATAAACAACGTGTCTCTACCCCATTAGATAAGTAAATGCTTTAAAATGGGTGTGAAACAGAATTTATTTTAATTGACTTTGTTATGATTTTATTCTATTTGCTTCATTTTGTTGATATTTTAGTTTAGTCTACAAATAAAAAATATTATCACTTCTAAAGTTCAGTTTTTTGTTTTATTTCAAGCACCTACCTACCTACCTACCTTCAATAAAATAAATAAAAAAACATGATCCAAAATGCCTGTAGGGGCGCCAAAATCCTTTTTTGCACACAGGCGCCAATAGCCCTTACGGGGGCCCTGAAATTAGATCATGCACCCCTTGTTTTTTATAATTGTTAACATACTAAATTACATATCCAATAATTATGGTTATCCATTAAATATATCGATGCAGATCGGCCTTATATCGGATCCTCTTCTATTAGTCCGTTCGCTGACGGTAAAATATTGCAAAACCCATAAATTTTAAAAAACCACTTAAGATTGACATGAAATTTGGCATACACATAGGTAACATATCAAAGAAGAAAATTGATATTGTGCCGATGTTTTCTTTTGCCAAGCAGACATTCCGTTAACATTTTTAGTCACAACATAATATCAATGTTAAAGTATTATTAGAGCAACGTGTTATGGTGTCACATTTCTTTTAATGACCGACACACAAAATATTTTAATGACGGATCCCACACTAGAACCAGATTTTTATTACCTACTGCTGATAAGGTAAAGAGTTATTAAATATCACTCGTTGTCATCTCTGTGTTAATTTGAAATAATAAAATATAAATATTGTAGTTTTGTATTCTAAAATATTTGGAAAAAATATCTATTTATTTTTTTTTCATTTAGGTACACATCATTTTAAGGGATTGTCCGGAAGAGTACAGGCTCAGTATATCGGCAAATGAATTTTGTTTTAAATACCGTCCGTATAGAGGAGGTGCTCGTTGGGGATAGGCGCAAAATCTTAGTCCAGTGCTAATTAAATGCATTAATTTTTTTCGAATTCTGAGAAAACTAATAAGTATTTTTGAAAAATTTAAACGCAGAATGGAAGCTTACATTATTACCGAGGGCAGAAAGTCCCTGAAAACTTATATAATGTTTATTTTAATAACTTATATACCTAATATATGTTTATTTTAATAAAGATAATGGGATGAAAAAACAAGAGAAAAGTTAGTGTGATTTTTAATTTTGAATATTTCATTCAAAAGAAACTTTTTTTTATTCTAAGGGACTTTCGGTCCCCCGTAATAATGTTATCTTTCATTCTGGGTGTATGTTTTAAAAAATATTTATTAGTTTTCTCAGGATTCGAAAAAAACAAATGTATTTAAATAGCATTGGACAGAGATTTTGCGCCTACCCCCTTAAGAGAGAGTTTACTGTATTTTATATTGTTACTAGAATTTATTACTTTAAACTTTCTATCGCTCTTGATTCATTTTATCGTGTATTTAATTCCATTCAATTGTAATTGTACATTCAATTTTTTTGTAATTTTTACACGTTTTATTACTTTCGAAATAACAATAACTATAAAATCGATTTTTCAGCCTACTTGGGTCAAAAAAATACACAATTTTCGGAAATTTCGTTAAATGAGAACATTTACCTACATTTCTTGTATTTAAGCTTTTAATAAGATTTTTAAAAATAATTTAGATTATTTAATAGATACATTCACCGGCACGAAAAACGGGCACCCCAAAAAATGGGTCATTTTTGATGGCTCGTATCTCCTAAATCTATTCTCCGATTTAAGTATTTCTTTAATATGTTATAGCCTTATTCTTTAACTATATTGCTGTAATAATATTGTTTCTAGACAGGTAAATTATCATTGTATACTGGGCGTACCAATCAAACTGGTTTTTTTTTTCAATTTTCACAACACTCTGTGGAATATTCTAGCCTTTATACAATATTGAAATTAAAACCCAACTATAGCCCCAGGTTTTCTTAATGTTCTGTTTGTTATTCATTCGCTTATGTTGGATAATAAAAAAGTTAGGGACTTTAACAATTAAACATGTTCTTTATCAATACATGGTGTTTCTAAATAAGTGCGACAAACTTTAAGGGGTAATTCTGCATAAAAAACTAATGATCGTTTACTTGATAAAGCTGTGTCCGCAAATGCTTGCAAATATAAAATTATTTTGCCAAACGATCATTATTTTTTCATGCAGAAATTACCCCTTAAAATTTGTCGCACTTATATTTAGAAACACCTGTATCGATAAAGAACATGGCTAGTTGTTAAAGTCCTTAACTTTTTTATTATCCAACGTAAGCGAATGAATAAAAAAAACAGAATGTTAATAAAACCTGGAGCTATAGTTAGGCTTTAATTTAAATATTTTATAAAGGCTAGAATATTACACAGGGTGTTGTTATAATTATAGAGATATATAATCACTTATTGTACCTTCATTTAAGGCTAACTTTAAAAGTAAAGCAGATCTGCTATTATTCATGTTTAAAAACAAAAGGCACACAAAACACTAAGTACGATTAGGACCGCGAATCTACAACAGATAAATGTCTGGAAACCGTTACACAGGGTTGCCAAAAAACGGAAGTCACACCGAGCGGTGTGGTATACGGAAGACGCTACGCGTTGTGTACATAACCTGTATAGTAGCACGGGAGCGACACTAGCGCTGGTGATATACCGTCGAACTAAAATCTGATCTTATGAGTATGTTAGATACGATATGACTTCCAGCGAAATTTTTAATATAAGCCTTCTGATACCATCTAGTAGCCAAATTCGTAAAAATATAGGCAAAACGTTGTGACTTCCGAAATCGGAAGTCATAACGGTATATATGAAGTAACAACGTATTACGAGAATCTACTTTGGAAGTCACATGGATACATGTATCAATATATATATATATATATATATATATATATATATATATATATATATATATATATATATATATATATATATATATATATATATATATACATATATATTCATTCTTTTGCCTGCTTGTTATGTTGCGTATAAATATATATACTGAGCTGGCGTTATATTTATATTAACTAATATTTATGTTCTAATCCCTGCATCTTTCACAGGACCTAACCATATTTAATACTAACACACATTAACTTTCAGGCCTATATATATATATATATATATATATATATATATATATATATATATATATATATATATATATATATTGATGCACGTTAAGTTGTGACTTCCGGTATACAGAAGAGGCTGTCCGACTTCCACCTTTTCTACTAGGAATTATTTTTTAAAAATTGTGTATTTGGTAAAAGGGGGGCTTATAAAATGGGTCTACCTATTGAGGGGAAAGGATTTACCAAAATAAATTTTGTATATATATATACGTATATACCGAAGCGTACAGCATACGTTATGGCTTCCATATATAGGGTAGTTCAAGGCGCGTTGTCACTTCCAGCGGTGTTGTCATATTTTGGAAGTCACAACGACTCGTCTGCTAGATTTACCTCCTATTTTGAGCGTAATGTGTGATCTTTTGAAACTTTTACTGTGAATACAGTTGTCTGTGTTTTAAAGTTGTCTATTTAAATAAAAATATTGATATTCTTTTGATTATACAGGTTTACAAAAAAATACATTTCGGACTATTTGACGAAACCATATGACTAGGGGGGTTTTTGGGGTCGCTGGTTACGAATCCGGGGTTCGCTAACCTCTATCACGTCAGGTAAAGGTTATTTCAAGGACAAATCAAGATAAATCGACAGTCGCTCTGAAAAAGTATATTAGGAGGGTTTTGGGGTCGCTTATAACGAATCCCGGATCCGCTGACCTCTATCACGTGTAGCTGAAGGTCATTTCGAGGTCAAATCAAGATAAATCAACACAATCGCTGTGAAAAAGTATATTAGGGTGTTTTTGGGGTCCCTGATCACAAAACGTTGAGCTCAACCACGTCAGGTAAAGGCCATTTCAAGGTCAAATCAATTTTGTTAACTCCTCCTGATTTGAACTTGAAATGACCTTTACATGACGTAGTAGAGCTCAACGGACCGCAGTTTTCATGATCAGCGACCCCAAAACTCCCTATACTTTCAGAGCAATTGTGTCAATTTATGTTGATTTGACCTTAAAATGACGTTGAACTAGACGAGATAGAGGTCAGCGGACTCCGGATTCATCTTCAGCGACCCCAAGAACCCCCTAATATACTTTTTCAGAGCGACTGTCGATTTATCTTGATTTGACCTTGAAATGACCTTTACCTGACGCGATAGAGGTGAGCAGACCCCGGATTTGTGATCAGCCACTCCAAAAACCCTCTTGTCATATGGTTTCGTCAAATTGTCCGAAATTTAGTTTTTTTTGTAAACCTGTGTTATTTATGATAATATGATTGATATTTATTTTAACAAAAATACTAATATATTATTATTGCTGTAAAATGGATTTATTGGAATTAATAAAAAAAGTGTTAACAGTAAGTCATTTATTTATGAAAATTATATCAAAAATGTTAATAAATAAATTTGAACTTATAGAAAATTTTAATATTTTAGATTTTATTACAGGCACCGTCCTTTTAATTTTTGATGTACCAATAATAATATGTAATAAAAAATTAAATGGCTAAACCCTCCAGGTGGGGATTACCCGCTAAAAAGCTATCTAGATCCATCTTTTTCGAGCAGATTTTTCCCAATCTGCTACTCGATACTATTGACTATGCTTCTCCATTTCTTTCTATCCTCTTTTGTTTTTCTGCTAGTCTCTAATTCCTGCCCTATATAAATCTTCCTTTAATTCCTGTAACCATTTATTCTAGTTCCTCCGCGTCTCCTTCTAACTCCGGGTCTCCATTGTAAAATTGAGTTTATAGTTGTTGCGCTACCTGCTCTCCATATATGCCCCAACAATCCAACTCTGTGCCCAAATCTGAAAATGTGGAATAATATCTACCCGGGTCGAAACATTTTTTTTTTTAATATATGAAAATAGTTATTTGTGAAACGGAGTGAGTGCTATACATCGCGTAAGTTCGCAAAAAGTACTTCACGCACAATTTCATACAATATTTTATCTACGATAAACAAATAAAAATACTGTAACTCTTCGTCACTGGAATTCATTTCTATTCTACAATTCTTAGAACTGTGACATATAAAAATTCTAATTTCTTTCAAACCACAAAACTGTCAAATTTTTTTTTTGTAATTTATTGCTCATTATGTCATCACCTCTCTTGTGCTCTGCACAAGAGATCTAAGGTTAGAGCTAAGAATAAGGTTGGCTAGGTGCTACGTTTTCTCGACTCTGTTTTACGGAATGGAAGCTTGGACCTTGAATGCGGCATCAATGAAAAAACTGGAATCATTCGAGATGTGGGTATATAGAAGAATTCTAAAAATATCATGGACAGAACACGTCACAAACAAAGAGGTTCTGAGAAAGGTGAATAAAGAAATGGAAGTCTTAAATACAATTAAAACCAGAAAATTGGAATATCTCGGACATATTACACGTGGAGAGAGATACAACTTGCTCCAACTCATTATGCAGGGAAAGATTCAAGGAAAAAGAAGCATAGGGAGACGCAGAATATCGTGGTTGCGCAACCTGAGAGAATGGTACGGATGTACATCAAACGAACTTTTCAGAGCAGCCGTCTCCAAGGTCCGAATAGCTATGATGATTGCCGACCTCCTTCGCGGAGATGGCACTTGAAGAAAAAGAAGATGTCATCACCATGAAACGCGAAAGTTAAGAAAGAATATTTAATTATATGAAAGTGTGTCAAAAACAGTGAGAAAAAGTAAATCCCATTTAAAATACATTGTTACTTCATGCTTACTTTAAAGCACTGCTATCTATAATGACAGTTTTCACAAACTAAAAATGTATATATTATAATATGACATAGAGTAGATAAAAGTCATTTATTAATTATTAATTGATTATAGTCAGAAGAAAATTAGATCATGCACCCCGTGTTTTTTATAATTGTTAGCATACTAAATTACATATCCAATAATTATTGTTATCCATTAAATAGATCGATGCAGATCGGCCTTATATCGGATCCTCTTCTATTAGTCCGTTCGCTGACGGTAAAATATTGCAAAACCCATAAATTTTAAAAAACCACTTAAGACTGACATGAAATTTGGCATACACATAGGTAACATATCAAAGAAGAAAATTGATATTGTGCCGATGTTTTCTTTTGCCAAGCAGACATTCCGTTAACATTTTTAGTCACAACATAATATCAATGTTAAAGTATTATTAGAGCAACGCGTTATGGTGTCACATTTCTTTTAATGACCGACACACAAAATATTTTAATGACGGATCCCACACTAGAACCAGATTTTTATTACCTACTGCTGATAAGGTAGAGTTATCAAATATCACTCGTTGTCATCTCTGTGTTAATTTGAAATAATAAAATATAAATATTGTAGTTTTGTATTCTAAAATATTTGGAAAAAATATCTATGTATTTTTTTTTTTTTTTCATTTAGGTACACATCATTTTAAGGGATTGTCCGGAAGAGTACAGGCTCAGTATATCGGCAAATGAATTTTGTTTTAAATACCGTCCGTATAGAGGAGGTGCTCGTTGGGGATAGGCGCAAAATCTTAGTCCAGTGCTAATTAAATGCATTAATTTTTTTCGAATTCTGAGAAAACTAATAAGTATTTTTGAAAAATTTAAACGCAGAATGGAAGCTTACATTATTACCGACGGCAGAAAGTCCCTGAAAACTTATATAATGTTTATTTTAATAACTTATATACCTAATATATGTTTATTTTAATAAAGATAATGGGATGAAAAAACAAGAGAAAAGTTAGTGTGATTTTTAATTTTGAATATTTCATTCAAAAGAAACTTTTTTTTATTCTAAGGGACTTTCGGTCCCCCGTAATAATGTTATCTTTCATTCTGGGTGTATGTTTTAAAAAATATTTATTAGTTTTCTCAGGATTCGAAAAAAATAAATGTATTTAAATAGCATTGGACAGAGATTTTGCGCCTACCCCCTTAGGAGAGAGTTTACTGTATTTTATATTATTACTAGAATTTATTACTTTAAACTTTTTATCGCTCTTGATTCATTTTATCGTGTATTTAATTCCATTCAATTGTAATTGTACATTCAATTTTTTTGTAATTTTTACACGTTTTATTACTTTCGAAATAACAATAACTATAAAATCGATTTTTCAGCCTACTTGGGTCAAAAAAATACACAATTTTCGGAAATTTCGTTAAATGAGAACATTTACCTACATTTCTTGTATTTAAGCTTTTAATAAGATTTTTAAAAATAATTTAGATTATTTAATAGATACATTCACCGGCACGAAAAACGGGCACCCCAAAAAATGGGTCATTTTTGATGGCTCGTATCTCCTAAACCTATTCTCCGATTTAAGTATTTCTTTAATATGTTATAGCCTTATTCTTTAACTATATCGCTGTAATAATATTGTTTCTAGACAGGTTAATTATCATTGTATACTGGGCGTACCAATCAAACTGGTTTTTTTTTCAATTTTCACAACACTCTGTGGAATATTCTAGCCTTTATACAATATTGAAATTAAAACCCAACTATAGCCCCAGGTTTTCTTAATGTTCTGTTTGTTATTCATTCGCTTATGTTGGATAATAAAAAAGTTAGGGACTGTAACAATTAAACATGTCTTGATCAATACATGGTGTTTCTAAATAAGTGCGACAAACTTTAAGGGGTAATTCTGCATGAAAAAATAATGATCGTTTACTTGATAAAGCTATGTCCGCAAATGCTTGCAAATATAAAATTATTTTGCCAAACGATCATTATATTTTCATGCAGAAATTACCCCTTAAAATTTGTCGCACTTATATTTAGAAACACCTGTATCGATAAAGAACATGGCTAGTTGTTAAAGTCCTTAACTTGTTTATTATCCAACGTAAGCGAATGAATAAAAAAACAGAATGTTTTTTTTTTTTTTTTTTTTTTTTTGCTTGAAGGTGAAACCCACACAGCCAGATACAAATTTTGTAAAAGAGAGGGCAAGGATTTGACACAAGGATTACACTCTTCTCGCCCAGGGGCCGATCAGGGCATTTTATAAACGATCAAAGGTAGGCCTCGGATAGATAAGGTATATATACATTAAGGAAAGACATAAGGTAGCAGCAAAAGGTATTATTAAATTTGTATTTTTGTTATTCTGACGAAATATAACAGACAATCGTAAATTTCTTTTCTGTTTAAAGCAAGAAGATGCATTATGTTATATGGGCTTTCAATGTTCAATTTTAGAAGTTTTCTGAACAGCTCATTGGATTGAGCCCTATATTTTTGGCAATCAAAAAATATGTGGTCCAGGTCACCGATTTTATTACAAAATTCACAAAGATCACTCTCCAGTATTTTGATTTTATGTAAGTGTGCTGGATAACACGCATGACCAAACTTCATTCTACTAATAGTGGTTATGCTTTTGCGATTGTAATCGAACTTATTGTACCAAGGTTTTTTCCTCAATTTGGTTTCTATTCTGGTGTAACGTGTTGGATTTGTAAATGTGTATTCTTGCCACAAGTAGGACCATTTTCTCATCATTTTATGTTTTGATATGTTTATTTGTTCATCCATAGTTAATTGGCAATTTATCTGTTCCCCCATTTCTATGCTTTCTTTGGCAATTTTGTCTGCAATTTCATTGTTTGTTATTCCTACGTGTGCTTTAACCCAGAAGAATTTTATAAATTTATTTTGATCTTGTAACTTTTTAATAATTGTTTGAATGTTAAAGATAATATCATTTGTTGTGTTTGAGTTGGATTTTAGAATTTTAAGAACTGAAAGTGAATCGGAGAAGATAATGGCATTCTGTTCCTCTTCCTGTTGTACATATTCTAGTGCTTTTAGAATTGCTATTGCCTCGGCTGTGTAGATAGATGTATTTTTATGTAGCTTATAGTGTTTTTGTATACGTTTAGGTATTACGAAGGCACAACCTGTGCCGTCAGTGTTTTTTGATCCATCAGTGTATATTGTGACATAGTTTGGATGTTGGTCTAAAATTTGATTAATAACTATGTTATTAGATGATGCTAATTCAGAGTAATGGGGTATATTCACATCACATACAACAAAGTGAACAAAGTAATCGATCTCTACCTTTGTTTGTGGTTGTAGGGTCACGTTTCTTAATGCTTCACAAATAGGAGGAGAGTTCTTATGTATCCAAAAAGGCTTAGTTAAGTCGTATTCGTTTAACTTGTATATGCTACTAATGAATGGTGAATTTTTCTTTAGTGATTTAATAATCATTTTTTCAGCTAAAAATGATCTTCTCAGTTCTAATGGAGGTTCGATTGCTTCAGCTCTTAATGGTTCAACTGGTGTAGATTTCATTGCTCCCAGACATATTCTAAGTGCTTTGTTTTGTATTATGTCCAGCTTACGTAGATTGGTTTTATTGGCCGTTCCATAAAGTGTACAACCATAATCAATTATTGATCTTATGTAAGCTCTATAGAAAATTAGTGCTGTTTGAGGTTCTGCTCCCCACCAAGTTCGCATGATGGATTTTAGGAAGTTTAGTCCTTTGTTACATTTTATCTCTATTTGTTCAATGTGTGGTTTCCAGGTCAGTTTTCTGTCTAATATAACTCCTAAGTATTTGGCATTGGTATCCACTGGAAATTCTATTTTATTTATTTTAATTTTCTGCATTGGTTTCACATTATGCCTGGTGAAGATAACGACTTTGGATTTTTCAGCGGAGATTTGTAGTCCTAAATCATTTATGGATCTTAAAAAGAGTTCTGTGCTGGAGTTTAAACGATTGATGCATTCATCGAGGTGTTTGCTACGTGTATAAACAACAAAATCATCGGCATATTGTATCATAGTTGCTGTAGATATGGAGGAGTGTAAATTAGTGGTATATATATTGAAGAGTAGGGGTGCAAGAACAGATCCTTGTGGCAACCCTAAATTTGCAGTTTGGTATTTCACTTGACAGCCATCACATCATCTGAGTCCTACTTGCCTGTTTATATACAATTTGCATATGGTGTTAGCAACTTCTTGAGGTATTTGTAATTGTATCATTTTTTCCCGTAGAATGAACCAGTTGACATTGTCATATGCACCTTTAACATCTAGAAACATCGTGCTATTGTAATCATTTTCAGTTAAACATATTTGTATGTCTGTAACTAAGTGTGTCACCGCATCAATGGTGCCAAACCCTTTTTTAAAACCGTATTGTGTGGTTGGCAGAGAGCCAGTTGTATTTAACCACCATTCCAGTCGGTTTTTAATTATTCTTTCAAAAATCTTGAGTATACATGGCATAAGTGCAATAGGTCTATATGAATCGCATAAGTGGGGGTTTTTGTTTGGTTTGTGTATGGGTATTACAATAGTCTTTTCCCATTCTTTTATACATTCCCCATTAATCCAGATGTCATTTAGGATTTTGATTAGAAACATCTTGGCATTGTTTGGTAGTTGGTATATCATAGGATATCTAATATCATCATAACCAGGTGATGTATTCTTTTTATTTTTTATGTTATAGTTTAATTCTGGCAGACTGATAGGTTCACAGAAGATTTTATGATTGGTATTATTTTGTTCTTGTTTTGTGAAAATGTGTGATGTATCATTCAAGGCATTAGCTGGCGAAATTTTATCTAGAAATTGTTCTTGCCATTCATAATTCCCCGATGTATTAACTTCCCCAGATCTTCTATTCATTTTTCTGGCCTGTGTCCATATAGTTGTCAATGGTGTATTTTTATTTAAGTTTTCACACCAGTGCTGCCAATATAATTTGGCTTTATATTTTAAAAACTTCTTGGTTTTTGAATTTTCGTTTTTACATTTCATATAGATTTCCATGGTGCTTTGTTGCTTATATGTTTTGAGCATTTGTTTTCTTTTTTTAATGGCATCTTCGCAGCTTTGATCCCACCATGGTGGAAGAGAGGTTTTTTTGCTCATTTTAAAAGGTTGGTAGATGGGTATGGAGGCATTGGCTGCCTTATTTATCCCTTCAACTAATAAGTTGTACTTATGTTCTACGCTGTTGTTATTTTTAATGTGTTGTGAGAAGTATGTATCTGCAATTTCTTGATATAAGCTCCAATCTGCTTTATTTAGGTTCCATTTTGTTTTAGGTTGTATTATGATGTCTCTACTTTCCATTCCATTATTAATTTCTATAATAATTGGAAAATGGTCTGAGCCCAGTACATCAGGAAAGGTTTCCCATGCACAATTAATTGCTATGTCTGGAGTTGCAAAAGTTAAATCCACGACTGAATTATTCCCATTATTTGTGAACCTTGTGGGGTCTCCGGTATTTAAAAGTACTAATTCTGTGTTGTCTGAAGCGGTTATTATTTGCGTGCCTTTGCTGTTATTTTTGTAAGATCCCCATGTTTGATGATGCGCATTGAAATCTCCTCCAAAAATGCTATTAGACTTGGTACAGTTAAGAATTGCCTCCCAGTCTGCAACTGTTATTCGTATATCTGGTGGGCAATATATCGAGAAACATGTTAGTGTTATTTCACTGTTGTCCAATATCTGTATTCCACACATCAAAATATTTTTGTTAAAATTTTTTGTAATTGAAATTTCTTCAAAACGAAATACATTTCTGACAAGGATTGCGACACCAGCATAACCATCATGGCGATCTTTACGTATAATTTTATAGCCTTTGAAATTATATTGTTTATTTGGCTTAAACCATGTCTCTGAAATTAAGGCAATATCAATGATATTTTCATTTAAACATTTAACTAAACTCAATTTATTAGCTACAGCCGATTGCGCATTCCATTGTAAAATCTTTAACTTATTTTTTATTTTATTAGCCATTATTTAAGTTTGTTATATTTAATAATTTTATCATATATGTAAGCTCTATCTAATCTTTCTAAATCGTTAAAAGAATCAAACTCTTTGAGTACACTTTTTAAAAAATTGAAAAACATATTAATAAATTCATCTGTGTTAGGATCAGAATCGGAACTGTGTAAAACATTTGGTGGCAGAGGCTTTTTTGGTCCAAACTGAAAAGGGAACATTTCTTCAGCTAAAGGAGATTGGACTTTCCTCTTTTTATATTGAGAAGAAGTTTCAGGTTGACTTTGCATTACTTTTTGTGTTTGTTGTTGGATACTGGATGTGGATGGTTTGGAAATATTATGTCTGACATTGTTTTGCCTTGGAATTGGTGGAAAACTTTCATTATTTATCGTACCTAATGCTTCAAACCTATTCGTTGTAGTAACAGCAGATGTATATGATCTTTTAAGACTGTCCTTTGCTTCCAAAAAAGTTAAATTGTTTTCTGCCATGTGTCTTTTAATTTCGTATTGTTCTTTAAATTTTGGACACTGTTTGGATATGGATTTGTGCTCAAAGTTTTTACAGTGTATACAATAACTGTCTTGCGGGTCTCTACAGTTATGATCATCGTTTTTCTCTTGTGAGCAGTTAATACATCTTGTTTTTGTACTGTTGCAATTACGAAAAATGTGTCCGTGATGCAAGCACCGGTAACATTGAACAACTCTATGCACATACGGTTCTACGGAACAGGCCACGCTGTTTATATATACATATCTAGGTAAAATATTGCCTTCAAAAGTAAGTAATACCATTTGTCTAGGTATATATGCTTTTTCTCCGTTTATATCAACTTTCCTTTTGAGTCGAGTAACTTGTGTTACTGATATATTGGATATTATATTTTCGAAAAGATATTCCTCACTGAAAGCAGTATCTACGTTTCTTATAATTGCTTTTCTTTGCAGCAGGTTATTTGGAATGTATGCTTTTAGTTGTTCCTCTTTTAAATTCTCATTCTTAACTAGATAATTTGCATCTTTGGGGCTTTTAAGTTGTACTCTTACCCTATTTTTTCCTACTCGGTCGATGCTAAGAATGTTTTTAGTTCCTAATTTTTTATGAAAAAGGTGACCTACCTGCATAGGGTGAATTTTTCCAATCTGCTCCTCATTTATTTTCTCAATGAATACATATACCTTATCTGTATAGAGATATCCTTTTTGTAGATTGAACAGCTTGATTTCTTTTTCTGGATCTTTGGTCTTTTCGCGTTCTTCCTCCTGGTCCATGTTTTGGGTTCCCCCTTTATCAGGGGGAGAGTTTTCATCCATTATTGTAAACTCCCACCATAAAAACACAAAACAAAAACAATAACAATAAACACTTCACAACACTGGGTTTTTATTAATTTAGCCCGGTATGAAATTAGTTTATTATTAATTGTCACAAAAAACTTGTCTTAATTACTACTTAAGCACCTGTAATTATACGTGTACTCGATATGAATGATCGTACGAGACTGAAACAGAATGTTAATAAAACCTGGAGCTATAGTTAGGCTTTAATTTAAATATTTTATAAAGGCTAGAATATTCCACAGGGTGTTGTGAAAATTGAGAAAAAAACCCAGTTTGATTGGTACACCCGGTATACAATGAAAATTTACCTGTCTATCAACAATGTTATCATAGCTATATTGTTAAATAATAAGGCTATAACATATTAAAAACATTACTTAAATCGGACCAAAGGTTTGGGAGATACGAGACATCAAAAATTACCCATTTTTTTAGGGTGCCCGTTTTTCGTGCCGGTGAGTGTAGATTAAATTAGAAGTTCATTGTAAAAAAGGAAGTAAACAAAAACACGAGAAAAATGAATTTATATAAGTAAATAGGTAAGTAAATATTATAGATTGAAATAAGTACAGAAAATATATAATTATAGAGATATATAATCACTTATTGTACCTTCATTTAAGGCTAACTTTAAAAGTAAAGCAGATCTGCTATTATTCATGTTTAAAAACAAAAGGCACACAAAACACTAAGTACGATTAGGACCGCGAATCTACAACAGATAAATGTCTGGAAACTGTTACACAGGGTTGCCAAAAAACGGAAGTCACACCGAGCGGTGTGGTATACGGAAGACGCTACGCGTTGTGTACATAACCTGTATAGTAGCACGGGAGCGACACTAGCGCTGGTGATATACCGTCGAACTAAAATCTGATCTTATGAGTATGTTAGATACGATATGACTTCCAGCGAAATTTTTAATATAAGCCTTCTGATACCATCTAGTAGCCAAATTCGTAAAAATATAGGCAAAACGTTGTGACTTCCGAAATCGGAAGTCATAACGGTATATATGAAGTAACAACGTATTACGAGAATCTACTTTGGAAGTCACATGGATACATGTATCAATATATATATATATATATATATATATATATATATATATATATATATATATATATATATATATATATATCATATATATATATATATAATCATATATATATATATATAATCATATATATATATATATAATCATATATATATATATATATATATATATATATATATATATATATATATATATATATATATATATAAATTACTAAGTTCTCGGGAAGAACCGCGTTGAGAATTTATAACTCGACGTTTCGGCACCCTTTTTGGAGCCATTATCAAGAGGGGTATGGTTCCGTTCGAGTTCGGGGTCTCAATCTGCCTACTCCCCTCACTCGTGACGTACCAGTAGTGTCTTGTTCTCTAGGAGAACGGTCAAGCGGCACTGAGGTCTCAATCTGCCTACTCCTCAGTGTCGAGTGACGACCTGTCTTCGCCTGTGTAGCTCCTTTTATACTCTCAGTGCGCGCGGGAACTGTATGCGCGGGAGAGGCCTGAGTGGGATCGACTGGCGTGGGGATTCGCCGAAGCAGCGGTCGCCATGTTGCCGGCAGTCTTTTGGCGTCATCGCGTGTGTTTAGGCTGTCAGGGCGTTTTTCAATTTCGATGGCTTCACGGATGATTCTCGATTTTAAGGAGCGGACAGGGGCGATGGTTTTTGCTTTCTCGAAATCTATTTGGTGACCTGTCTGAATATGATGTTGGGCAAGGGCTTCAATTTTATCAATCAAAGGCAAAATAAAAATTAAATTAAATTTTTTTTTAAATAACGCGGGCACATAAATTTGATACACCCTGTATATTGAGCTGTAGATATTTCTTAGAATGTAGTTTGGATGTAAGTAGATTTCTCTTTTAATGAGCTTTCCGATGAACCATTAAAGACTTTTGTGAATAATTAAAGTGAAAATAACGATGTATTTAGATGTAAAATGGAAAAAGATTGTTTAGGGTATAGGTAATTATAAATTTCTCGAAATTGATAATTGAAAAGAAAGTTGGAAATTTAATATCTTTGTGTCAACCCGAGTGAATGTTGTAGAGTTTCCACGAAAGTAATTAGGATGATCGGAATAATTTTGAGGGTGACTGTTTTGTTTGTCGAATGGAAAAGTCAATGTTTCTGATTCTTAGAATGTGGAAGGGGAAAAATGGATTGGATGATTGAGATTTTGAAAAAGAAGTCATTATGTTTTTGGCATCGATGAGGAGCGGTTCGACGTGTTTAGTGGATAGATAGTTAGCAGATACCAGTGGCTGTTTGATAGTGGAGAATAGTGTTGAAAAGTGGAACGACAGACAGATCAAATTGAGACGAAATACCTCTTTGATTCTGTATTATTGTGAGAAGGAGAGCAGAGAATCTTTGGAGTTTTGTTTGAATCGAGTACGTGTCAAAAGAAGGCCCGGCTTGTTGGAGAATTGGTGCTGGTATGCTGATAGTTTTGAAGCTGGACAAAGGAGAGGGCTTTGATGAGTAGCCTTTAACATAGTCAACGAGGGAGAGCTGTTTTGGCTCACGAGAAGACATCAGAGTGAGTGAAGCAAAAGGTCAGTCAATTTATGTGAAAGAGATTTTTATGTTCGGAAACTACATTTTTGAGTAAAAAACATATGAATTAAAATTCCAATATTTCAAAAAGAAAATAGTAAATATAGGTAATCTTGCGAATACATAAATTTGTTTTGTTTAGTTTGTTTTACCAAAGTCATCGGGAACAAACCGATAAATTGTTTTTTTTAACTATAATAAATTTAAGTGGTGAAAATTTCATTCGGACATCTGTGTCCACAGGTTTTTAGATTCGATAGATTTCAGAGTATTGATTTTGATAAATAAAAGACAATTCTGTATTTCTATTTTAATATTTTGCTTTATTTCTTTTCCCTATTTTATCCCGATTAGGATCAACTAAGAGATACTGAACCCACGAGAGAAGATAAGTATAACGTGAGATAATTTGGATTTTTTTTAATAGTATAAAAAGGCACCCTGAGATTTTTTAGTCAATTTTTATGTATGATTTGCGACAATTAAATAATTAATCAAATAAATAATAATTAATATAAAATTAATAAGAAGCAGATCATAACAACATGGCGAGCCAACGTTAGGGCATTAAAGTATCTCTGGTTGTGAATTTGAAGGGAATAGGAAACGGAAAAACAGGTGAAGGAAAATTTATTTGCCCGTCGGAAAAAGTTGATATATTTAAAAATTTTGAAATATTTGTTTGACTTAATTTTTTATGTAGGTACAGTTTTTACATATTTATTTTATTTTTGATTGATTTGAGATTTGAAATATTTAAAAATTTGTGGGATATATTGATTATATTTGGGGAGAGAAAAATTTTCGTCTCGACAGCATACAAGGTATTTTCGAATTTCATATTAGGCGGGGATAAATTTTATTTAGGGAATTATCAGGAATAGATAAACTATTACAACTGATGCAACTCCAGTCACAAAAACTGGATGACAATCAAAGAGAAACAAAACAAGCAATGGATAAAAATCAGGAAGAAACATCAAAGAAAATGGATGAAACACAACAAAAATTGAATCAAAAAATGGATGAAACACAAAAAAAATTGATGATAATCAACAGGAAACAAAACAAGCAATAGAAGAGAACAATAAGAAAATAGAGGAACGCATAGAAAAGTATGAAAAGGAAATAGGATGTTTGACAACAATGAAAAACGAGATAGAAGAACAAGAAATGAGAATGAAGGATCACATGAAAGAACAAGAAATGAAAATTCACAATAGAATGGAGGAAAAAGGAACAAAGTTAACAAATTGCCAGAAAAAGGAACTAGAAAATTTGGAGAATAAGTTGGAAAACAAATTTGAAAATGCTTTACAAGAAGACAAGAAAGAAATAGAAGAAAGATGCCGAAATAATGAAAAACTAATTGGTGATATCAGAAAACAACAAAATTTCGGAGAAAGAAGGGAAACGATTATCCATAGTACAGAGGATGTGAAAATAAGATTTGGCGGGGATCTAAAAAAATTACACCCAGTAATTTTCATAAACAATTTAAAGAAGAAAATACGATACATCGGTAATTTCGAGACAGCCAAAGAAACGATAAGGAACCATCTTAAAGATGAGGCGAGTTTATGGTTCGATAGCAAAGAAGAAGAATTGGACAATTGGCATAAATTCGAACAAAAGTTCCTGAGTTATTTGTGGGGGAAAATACAACAGCTAGAAATAAACAAGGAATTGCAAAATGGGAGGTACCATGATAGAATGGGTATTTCAGAGAAAACATATGCACTACAATTATACAACAATGCAAAACATCTACAGTACAATTATTCGTCCGAACAGCTAGTAGAACTGATAGCCAGACATTTTGAAGATACCTTAGAAGATCACATAATTTTACAAAACTACAAAGATATCGACAGTTTGTGCCAATTCTTACAAATACGAGAAGCAAAAATGAGAGAAAGAGAAATAAGAACATCGCAAGATAATTATAGACAACGCGAAAATCGAGACTATAGAGATAGAAGACAGAACTTTAGGAGAGATTATACAAGAAGAGAAAACGAAAATAGAGACAACGGAAGAGGAAACTATGAACAAAGAGATCGGCAATGGAACGAAGACAGATATCGAGAAAACCAGAATAGAAATAACACCCGCACAAATCAAGAAGACAGAAATGGAGAAGGAACTGCGTGTAATATTGAGGGAATGTGAAAATTTAATAAATGAAGAAAACAGAGTACCCAAAAAGTATGAAAATTCATTTGAGACTAAAGACTTAGGAAATTTTCGATCGAAAACTTACCCTATCCCATCTAAGTACAGACTCTGGGAAAGAGAAAGCAATTGTTTTTCAGGTGGGACTCAATATTTTGACACAATAGAAAAGTGTTGATGTCGAGAGAAAATCATATTTTGGTTGCACGTATTAATACTGATTTTATCTCAAAACAAGGCGGGGATGTTATTGTGTTTTCAATTTTATCAATCAAAGGCAAAATAAAAATTAAATTAAATTTTTTTTTAAATAACGCGGGCACATAAATTTGATACACCCTGTATATTGAGCTGTAGATATTTCTTAGAATGTAGTTTGGATGTAAGTAGATTTCTCTTTTAATGAGCTTTCCGATGAACCATTAAAGACTTTTGTGAATAATTAAAGTGAAAATAACGATGTATTTAGATGTAAAATGGAAAAAGATTGTTTAGGGTATAGGTAATTATAAATTTCTCGAAATTGATAATTGAAAAGAAAGTTGGAAATTTAATATCTTTGTGTCAACCCGAGTGAATGTTGTAGAGTTTCCACGAAAGTAATTAGGATGATCGGAATAATTTTGAGGGTGACTGTTTTGTTTGTCGAATGGAAAAGTCAATGTTTCTGATTCTTAGAATGTGGAAGGGGAAAAATGGATTGGATGATTGAGAGATTTTGAAAAAGAAGTCATTATGTTTTTGGCATCGATGAGGAGCGGTTCGACGTGTTTAGTGGATAGATAGTTAGCAGATACCAGTGGCTGTTTGATAGTGGAGAATAGTGTTGAAAAGTGGAACGACAGACAGATCAAATTGAGACGAAATACCTCTTTGATTCTGTATTATTGTGAGAAGGAGAGCAGAGAATCTTTGGAGTTTTGTTTGAATCGAGTACGTGTCAAAAGAAGGCCCGGCTTGTTGGAGAATTGGTGCTGGTATGCTGATAGTTTTGAAGCTGGACAAAGGAGAGGGCTTTGATGAGTAGCCTTTAACATAGTCAACGAGGGAGAGCTGTTTTGGCTCACGAGAAGACATCAGAGTGAGTGAAGCAAAAGGTCAGTCAATTTATGTGAAAGAGATTTTTATGTTCGGAAACTACATTTTTGAGTAAAAAACATATGAATTAAAGTTCCAATATTTCAAAAAGAAAATAGTAAATATAGGTAATCTTGCGAATACATAAATTTGTTTTGTTTAGTTTGTTTTACCAAAGTCATCGGGAACAAACCGATAAATTGTTTTTTTTAACTATAATAAATTTAAGTGGTGAAAATTTCATTCGGACATCTGTGTCCACAGGTTTTTAGATTCGATAGATTTCAGAGTATTGATTTTGATAAATAAAAGACAATTCTGTATTTCTATTTTAATATTTTGCTTTATTTCTTTTCCCTATTTTATCCCGATTAGGATCAACTAAGAGATACTGAACCCACGAGAGAAGATAAGTATAACGTGAGATAATTTGGATTTTTTTTAATAGTATAAAAAGGCACCCTGAGATTTTTTAGTCAATTTTGTGCAGTCGAAAAATATATGGTTTAAGTCACCTATCGACATATTATTGCAAGAACATAAAGGCGAATCTATTATATTTATTTTGTGTAAGTGTGCCGGGAAACGACCATGATGTAATTTCAACCTAGTAATGATTGAAGAATATCGTCTGGATACAGGGAAGGTGAGATGAGGAATGTTCTTTGGCAAATCTCTATGTATCCTATAATAGTGACTTTGCGATTTTTCACTAATACTTGTATATAATGATTCCCAATCGCTTCTGATTTTATTTCTGAAAATCGCTAAAAGATCGTTTGCGTCTGTTTCATAGATAATATTTTCTAAATGGCACGCGTCCTTAGCTGCTATATCTACATGCTCATTGCCAATAATACCAGCGTGTCCTTTCACCCAAATGAAACGAACTTTTTTTTCTGTCAAGCTTTCCCAGATATTGAATAATTTTCCTTACGTCATATATTATAATGTTATTATAATGTTTTGTTGGGTGAGAAAGTAATGCCAATAGTACTGACTGAGAATCTGTCAAAATAGCAATTTTCTGAACCTGATTTTCTAAGCACCATTGCAGCGCTCTTTTAATTGCTAATGCCTCGGCTGTAAAGATAGAAGTAAAGTCTGCCACACGATGCAGCTGTGTATGACCAGTGGATGGTACAGCCGGTTCCTAAAAAAACTGATACGACTCTTAGTAAGATTTGATCATGTTGAGCAGTGTATTTGATTGATCTGACATTATATTTATTATGACATACAAATAATAAAATAAACAAACAACAAACAACTGACTACATATTATGTTAATTCATAAATTGTACTAATTATTAAGGTCTAAATGTTTATATTATTTTAAATCTATCTAAACTTTTATATTAACTATCTAAATGATAGTTTTTACATCAAATAGATCACATAATTAATGTAAACGTGGATTATACAACAAAACAAATTAATATTCAATTCAGCCCCGTAACTTATTAAAATAAATATTATAGAAGTTTTCAGGGACTTTCAGCCCTCGGTAATAATGTAGTCTTTCATTCTGAGTTTAAATTTTTCAAAAATATTTATTAGTTTGCTCAGAATTCGAAGAAAATGAATACAATTAAAATACATTGAGAATTTTGACATGCGTCACAATTTTGCATTAACTCAATGTAAAATTCTAAACTGTTAAATTCCAGCTCCCCTAATTATTTGACATCAAAAGACATTAGAAACTATTTGTAGAGGATTGAAATCTGTATTGAAAACAACTGTTAAAATTGGTCTACGTAATTAAACATACTCCAAAATTTTGTAAAAATGTAATACATTTCAGTTTTCAGCCCAAACTTAGGCCACACACAATGCAATAATGTTCACATTTTTGAACTGTCAATATTTTTATTTTATCATCTATTGTTTAAAAACAATACAGTTGATAAGATACTCTCAGTTGCGGAGAAAGTATTAATAATAAAGATTAATAATAAAGTCTAATAACCGTGGAACAGAATAAGCTATCTGACAAATTTTAAGATTTGGCAGTGACATTGACAGTATGTAAATATTAAGTATTTATCCTTCAAAATACACTGCTCAATTTTCTACAAAATACGCTTCAAGAGTCGTATCAGTTTTTTTTGGAACCAGGTGTACATAAAAGGCAAAACCCGAGCTGTCCCTAGTCTTTGATCCGTCTGTGTATACTGCAACTTCATTATCCTGTGCTCCCAAAATGGATTTCAAGATCACATTATTTAAGGATGATAGATTTGAATACTCAGGGAATATGACCCTCGGTTTAACAATTAAGGTGTCATATTTGCATTCGTAAAGTGGGTATTTACTGTGGTTATGAATCCACTTTTCATAGGGGTAGGTATCAATACAAGCATCAGCCAAAGGAGGGGAACGTTCTTTTGACTAGTAACGATTGGTGAGATTTTCAATATTAACCAAGTTAAGTTTATTAGACAAATACATATTACATGACCTATATTTAACCATATGTTTTGCAGCTAAATACTGTCTACGAAGATATAAAGGAGGTTCTTGTGCTTCAGCAAGAATTGCATGATTTGGTGATGACAACATCGCGCCCAAGCATAACTTAAGTGCTTTAGCTTGGATGCGATCCAAAATGTTTAAGTTACTGGTAGAAGCTGATCCGTATAGTGTACACCCATAATCCACAATCGATCTTATGTAAGCTCTATAGAACATGAGAGACGTATTAGGGTGAGCTCCCCAACTTTTTCTGCATATAACTTTGAGTAAATTTAGACCTTTCTCACATCTTTGCTTAATATAGCTAATATGATTGGTCCATAGCAATTTACTATCCAGGACAATGCCTAAATACTTATAACTAGTAACTGAAGGTATAGTATAATCATCGATAGCAATAAAATCTTGTGTCCGTAATATGTGCCTAGTAAAGCACAGTTGGACCGATTTATCAGACGATATACTAAAACCAGAATAGGAAAGCCACCTCTTTAAACAACTCACAGCATGGTTCATTTTTTGCAAACAGAGATCATACGTCTTATGGGTGACATATAGACAAATATCGTCCGCGTACTGTATTATTTTAATATTGTCATCCAACAGATCATGCAAATCAGCTGTATATATATTAAAAAGTAAAGGACTTAGAATAGATCCTTGAGGCAGACCATTGTATATAACGCGTGGTCCATGTAATATGTTATTGTGGTCTCGAACATATATTTTTCTATCCTTGAACATATACAAGATATTGGTTGATACTTTGGCATTAATACCCATTTGAATCATTTTCTTCAACAAAATATTCAAATCTACCACATCATATGCTCCTTTTAAATCAATAAATAAGCAGAGAAAGTATTCATTTTTTGAAAAACAAATTTGAATATCCGTCACTAAATTTGTTACAGGGTCTATAGTTCCATGACCCCTCCGAAATCCATATTGCGCACTCGGTAATAAAGCGTTACTTTCAACAAAATGTTCTAACCTAAGTTTGATCAATCGTTCAAACGTTTTTGTAAAGCATGACATTAAAGAAATTGGACGGTAAGATGAGGGTAAACTTAAGTCTTTTTGTGGTTTAGGAATGAGACATATGATAATATCTTTAATTTGATCTGAATAGTCTTGCTTCATCCACCAATCATTAAATATATTTAGTAAGTATAGCTTTGCTACCTGTGGAAGACTACATAAAATTTTGTAAGTGAAACCATCTAATCCGGGAGCCGTACTGCGAGAAGTTTTAAGTGCTAAATCAAGCTCAGAAATATTAAAAGATTTTGACATGTAATCAGACTTTTCATAATATAAAGGTTTTTTATCTTTATTTTCCGAAAGAAAATTAGAAACAGATGCCGGAGCTAAATTATCTAATATTTTACTTATAAAGTCTTCAGACAGAGGAAGCGTTTTTTTGGAAAAAAAAAATTATTGCTAATAGATCTAACCACATCCCATATTTTTTTAATTGGTGTACTTTTATTCAGTTGATTTACGTATGATATGAAACTATTCTTGCGTTTTTGTGTAAAGAGTTGTTTAGTTTTAGCAGCTATATTTTGATAAGCTATGTAATTTTCAAAATTGGACAGTTTTTTGTATTTTTGTAAATATTCTTTGCGCTTCGATATCATATTTTTACATTCCTCATCCCACCAATAAGGCAGATTGGTACGTGGTGTAAATGGTTTTTTTCTGGCATGGAACCGGAAGCTGCCGATGCAATTGAATTAAAAAGGAATGCTATTTCTTCCGTATTGTTTTTAAAATTATTTAGTGAGGCTTTAGCAAAATTTGCTTCTATATTATTCTGAAAGAGTTGCCAATTTGCCCGTAAATCATTCCACTTAGTCGTGGGATTAATTAGAGTTGACGAATAATTTGTCTGAATTTCAATAGTAATTGGGAAATGATCTGAACCCAGAGTATCCAATGTTACTTCCCATGATATTTTATCAGCTAGATTAGGATATATGATTGTTAAGTCTACTGCAGATTTACGACCGTTAGGAGACATTCGGGTAGGCGTACCATCATTTAGAGTTACTAAATCAAAATTGTCCATGGCTTCTACTAAAATTTTTCCATTCTTATCATCTAAAATTGGATCCCATGAGCTGTGGTGAGCATTGAAATCACCACAGAAAATGGTAGAGACAGCAAATTGTTCAAACAGATTAGACCAATCCTCTTTGCTTACTTTTATGTCTGGCGGTTTATAAATTGATACAATATTTACTTCTAATTTAGGAATATGAACTGCGCATACTTCTATACGAGAATTAAAGTTGTAATTAATAGGTATTTTTGTAAAGTTAAATTGTTTAGTGATGTAAATGCCAACACCTCCATAACCATCATTCCTCAATTTTTGTATAGAGTTATAGCCTTTTAGACGGAAATCGTAACCCGGTTTTAGCCATATTTCTGATAAGACTAAGATATCACAGTACGTCGTATTTAAAAAATGTAATAAACTTGCTGGATTCGACAAAAGAGATCTACAATTCCATTGTAGGATTCGAACTATGTTTTTATTGATTTGTTCTGTCATTTTGGGTTATATTATAATTGCTATTTTCTAATATTACATCTTCACTATTGCTCACTTTATCAAATATTGAATTAATAAAACTAATAATATTATTATCATTTACCGATTTTGGATTTTTTATTGTGTCTATGACGAAAGTAGATATTTGGCTAATTATTTTCTCTTAATGTACCCTTACATATGGCATTTATTGACTTTCACAAGGCTTTCGATAGTATTGAAACCTGGTCCTTTTTATCAGCCCTCAGGGATGCTCGAATAGACTCACGGTACACTACACTCATTAAAAACATATATGAACAGGCCACATTCCACATCAAAATCAATGAAGACCAAAAAACCGAAAAAATACGCCTTGGTAAAGGTATTAGACAAGGTGATACTATTTTACCAAAACTTTTTACCTTAGCATTGGAAAATGTATTCAAACAGCTCGACTGGGAGGAAAAAGGTCTAAACATTGATGGTGTACGTTTGAGTCATTTGAGGTTTGCGGACGACATAGTATTATTCAGTACAGATATCAAGGAACTGGAGCAAATGATGAAGGAACTAAACCAGCAGTCAAATAAAATAGGTCTCAAAATGAATCTTCAGAAAACAAAAATAATGAGTAATGTACAAACTAATCTTGTTATTGACAACGTCAGTCTTGAAAATGTAGACCACTATATATATCTTGGACATACCATCAAAATCGGCAAAGAAAACCAAATAGCCGAAATAAAAAGACGCATACAATTGTCTTGGGTAGCTTTCGGCAAGTTAAGCTTTATCTTGAAGAATAGAGATATACCAATGTGTCTAAAACGTAGAGTTTATGACAAATGTATCTTGCCTGTAACTACATATGGACTGGAGACCATGGCCTTTACAAAGAAAACCTTAGAACAGCTCAGTACAACTCAAAGAGCGATGGAGAGGGCCATGCTAGGGATTAGTTTGAGAGACAAAATTCGAAATATCGACATTCGTGAAATAACAAAGATTACTGATGTCGCAGAACGTATAGCAAGGCTCAAGTGGCAATGGGTCGGACATGTTGCCCGAGATAATCCCGAAAAATGGACACAGAGACTAACAAACTGGAGACCAAGAGAGAACAGGCGAGGAGTAGGCAGACCGCAGAAGAGGTGGGCAGATGATATCAAATAAGTCGCGGGCAAGCAGTGGATGAGAATTGCCAAGAGTAGAAATCGATGGAAGCAAATGGAAGAGGCCTATATCCAGCAGTGGACGAACACAGGCTGAAGAAGAAGAAGAATCTGTCTTGGCCCATTGTTGAGCGCAGATAGGTTTTGATCAATGTAATTTTAGATAAAGACCTTTCCCCTTCAGCTACTGTTACTGGGAGTGTTAAATATATCCTAGACACGTAGAAAGATTTGGGAAAACGGAAAGCAAATTATAATTTATGAGATATTTAATAATTATTATTATAATATACAGTGAGCACGTAAAGGTTGGAATAAATAGTCTGACGTTCCAAATTTTTAACCTATTCCACAAATAAAACTTCCCATGTTCCAGTGATCCCGTACATCAAAGTTTGTCCGACTAGACACCGTTAAGCTATTAACAAATGGTCAGCTTGCTATTAATCAACTTTTTTTTGGTACGCGGGACCCAGGCGTAAGTGTTCGGATTCCGCCTCTTTGATTTGGCTCCCGGGTGTCGGTAGACCTTGCACCCCCGGTTTGAGCCGGACAAGATTCGTTCAAGTTACTAGGGGCGGAATGGTTCAACCGTACATAATAGTATGGTTCCAGTCAAGCGCGCGCTTTTGCCCTGTTGACATCGTTGTGCCTCTCTGTTGTATTGAAAAGTTTGTGTTGTGGTAAAAAATTTGTTTTGTAATCAAAAAATCTCTTTGCAATGGAACAAGAAAACTTTGATACGGAACTATTCATTAATAATAATAATAATAAAGACTTTTTATTCATTTGGTATGTAAAACAAATAAGCATATAGTTACAGCACATTGAAGAATATAGTACAAAAGCAAAAAAGTCAAAACCTATTGGGATAACATCTGGCGAAGTCTAGCTAAAGCTACTCTTACTTAACCAAATGTTAATCCCCGACGCTTCTAATTAATCTAAAAATAAACCTAAACTAACTAATTAAAAAGGAACCTAACTTACAAAAAAAGGTGGGGAAAAAAAACTAAATATTAACCAAGTACTCAAAAAAAATATTTTTTTTCAAACTCAGCATTGGGAAAAAAATTCTTTCAAAACAGCCCAACCAAAAATATGTCCATGAAGCTCAATGCACAACACAATTGTTAAGTAATGTTATTGTTTATCAAAAAGATATAAACGAAATTTATACTTGAATTGATTAATTGAATATAGTTTAATATTATGAGGAATTGAATTATACAGCTTTACTGCGTCGTAGGTAAAACTCCTTTGGAACCAGGCTGATCTGTGTTGTGGCATTGTGAAAGTGTCTTTCAATCTCACGTCTCGCATATGGATTTCCTTTCTTCGGACGAGCTTTTGTTTAAGGATAGTGGAGGTAGTGGCATCAGAAGTAACTTGTGAATAAAGTTACCCAGATGATATGTGCTTCTATTTTTCATATTAAGCCAACCGCATTCTTTTATTTTATGTGAAATGTGGTCATATTTTCTAATCCCGTAAATCAGTCTACAACAGGAGTTTTGCATTTTCTGTATCCTATTCTTCTCCGCCTCCAGTAGACATGGCATAAAAATAAAATCACCATAAGAGTAATGAGACAGGACAAGGCTCTCACAAAGAAGCTTTTTTAAGTCTTTACTTAAAATGTGACGATTCATAAAAATGAGTTTCAATGATGAAAAAGCTTTTTTGTTAATGTTTTTGACATGTTCCTGAAATCTTAGATTTTCGTCAAATATAATTCCAAGGTTTCTAGCTGAGGCTGTGAATGGTAAACTAACATGATCGATTTTTTATGCTTGAATTGTTTTTTACAAGTTGACGTTGGACTTCATTTGCGATACATAATAGTTTTGATTTGGTGGAATTAAGTTTTAAGTTGTGTTCGCCAGAGAGTTCTTTTATTATTTCAAGATCAGAATTAATTTTATCCAAAGCATTAAATAAATCTTCTTTATCGAAACTAAGGTACAATTGAGTGTCGTCAGCGTAAGCAACTATGCTGCAGTATTGTAAAGAGTTAATAATATCAGTAGTGTAAATTAAAAACAATAATGGAGAAAGAATTGACCCTTGGGGTACACCTGAAAGAATATTTATTGGGGTAGATTGTTTGTTATCTACAGATATTTTTTGTGTTCTATTTAATAAAAAAGATTGTATTAGGTTTACAGACTCTGCCTCAAACCCATAGTATCGCAATTTTGAACATAACAACTCATGGTCTACGGTATCGAACGCTTTGGAGAAATCTAAAAGAACGAGCAGACTTATTTGACCTTTATCAGATGCTCTTAGGATCTCATCCATAACCGTTACCAAAGCAGTAGCTGTGCTATAGTTTTTCCGGAATCCACATTGTTTATCACAGTATTTTATTGTTTGTAAAGTAAAGATATATTTGATCATATAGAATCCTTTCCAATACCTTGGAAAGGGCTGGAAGTATACTTATAATTCGTAAATCAGAGAAAGTCTGAGGATTGTTGTTTTTGGTTAATGGTTTACCAATAGCCATTTTCCATAAATAGGGAAAATATGTTTTTTCTATACAAGAGTTTACTATATGGAGAATATAAATATCTATGAAGGGGCTACAAAGTTGAAGCATTTTCGATGATATGTTATCTACTCCGCAAGAGTTTGTTTTAATGGAATGCAATACCAAGTTGATGCTATTCAGTGAGGTGAGCGAAAAAGCGAAATTTAGATTATTATTAAATTTGTTACTATTGTAAAATTGTACTTTATTTTTACCCTTATTAGAAACATTGGACAAATATTGTTCAAAATACTTATTAATAGCTTCGGGGTCAGCTAATTTAGGAGGAAGATCGTAGTTTTTATTAGTTCGAACATTTAAATTTTTTATTGCATTCCAAGTTTTATTTGAATTTTTTTCATAACATATATTTTCTAAGTAGTTCTTTTTGGCAGTTCTAGTTAAGTTTACAACTCTATTTCTTAGTAGTTTATAATTATCTCTATCTTCCTGATCCTTACTTTTTATCTTCCTGATCCTTACTTTTTTTAAATTTTTGCAACGCCTTTGATCTCTGCTTCTGCAAAAGTCTAATATCATCCGTCAACCAAGGTGCTTTATTTTTTGTTACTCGACATCTTTTATAAGGGGCATGAACACCAAAAATTTCAATTAATAGTGTGTTAAAGTATTCGATCTTTTTGTCAATATTTGATATTCTAAAAATGTTATTCCATTAAGTTCGATTAAATCATTATAACATTGTTGATAATTAAGATTTTTGAAGCAGCGATATACTATAAATTTAGGTGGTGGTTTATGTGATTTAAGATTAAGCGTTAGATACACAAGATTGTGATCAGAAATATTATCTGTAGGAAGAGTACCTTGGTTAACAACAACGTCCGGACAATTTACAAAAACAGGATCAATAAGTGTGCTCGTTGTCCTTGTTATGCGGGTGGGTTCATTAAGAATTTGCAGTAGACCATAAGACTCAAAACAGTTTAAAAGAGGAGAGTTTAAATTGAAAAAATTTATGTTTAAATCTCCCAGAATAACGATTTGATCAAAGATAGGACAAATATATGAAAAAATATTATCAAAATCAGATATAAAAGAGTTAGGATTTGAGTTAGGTGGTCTATAGAACGCACCAACCACAATTTGTTTCATATTAAGTGAAATTTGAAGAAACAAGTACTCCAAAATTGGATTTATTTGAAAGCTGAAATTTATAACTTGCGTTTGTAATGTATTTCTTATGTAAGCACCTACACCACCCCCTCTAGTTTGCCTATCCGCTCTAAAAAAATTATAACCATCAATTTTTACAGTGTTACTATCGATGTTAGAAGAAAGCCAAGTTTCTGTTATTAGTACTACATCATAATCTTGACTACGAATTAAATTTGAAAGCTCATTGAAGCTTGGGAGTAATGACCTAATATTAATATGTGCAAATTTCATAATATAATTTTACTAATCAACTCAAGAATAACAAAAAGGAGAAATCATGATAAGCTAATGTTCTGTTCTGTTTTGTACATCTTGCTGCACGGAGAAACGTTAAGTAGGTAAAACTTTATTGTTGCAAGGTGTAAGAAACTCGATAAACATAAACTACAATCAACACTGCTGCGCAATTCAGCCACACAAAATACACAATTCGGATGGGCTTAGCTCCAAAAGAATTAAGAAGAACTAAAGAGTACTTGGTTTTAAGTGTGTTTACGTCTTAAAAGAATAAAAAAACTGCAATATAAAAAAGAAATATAAAACAACAGATCGCACTGTCCCTTATAGCACAATTAGCGGTGTTCCAAAATAGTATAAAATAATAAATAAACCCAACATAAGTAATAAAGACCAATATAAATATACTAAAAACAGGCAATTATGTTACGAATTATTTTGCAGATCGAACAAATGAGTTTTAATAATGTAGTGATGCAAAAAAATGTTATTTATAAATATTCACGTACAGACCTTGATGGTATTATAATCCAAACTTATACTTTATGGCACATCACTCGCGTACACCAATTTACGCACACAAATATTTAGCCACCATTGTTGTGTATATTGTTTTAGTTGCGATAAACATCAAGTTCTGGAAATTTGCGAATTAGTTTTTTCGATCCGACAGAATCTGAAATATATACCAGTCCATTATACGACCATGCCGAATTTTTAAATAATTCCCTAGCACTTTTATAGATTTCTAAATTTTCTTTTGTGAGTAGCTCCGTAATTAACATTTTGGAACCTTTCAGGCGCCTTTTGTTTTGAAATACCATGTCTTTAGTGTGTCGTGACACAAACTGAACACATATTGGATCGTGTTTGTCCACCTGGGCGGTTTTTTTTTTGAGAATCGATAGCAGTAATTTAAATCAGATTTAGATAAATTTATATTTATATTTTTAAATACATTTAAAACTGTAGAATAAATATCTTTGGACTTATCTTTAGGCACTCCGTGAAGAACAAGGGAATTCAGGTTTTGTTTTATTTCAGCTGTAGTCTACAGTGGATGACAGTTTACTCTTGACCTCATTTAATTCTTTAACCAGGTTGTCCAAGGATGATTTCATGCTATCTTGGAATGCATTTAAGCGGGCTAAGAAATTATCGCTATTTTCTTGATCGGAGGTTTGTAAATTCTGAGGATCACTTTTGAATTGTACAAATTCTTGTCGTAATAGTTCAAGTCCGCCATTTAATTCTGATGACAGATTGTCAACACGAGCACTGAGATCTTTCATCGTCAAATTCTTGTTTGCCATACTCTTTACCAGTTTAACTGCAGTTACTCTTGCACTAGACACCAACTATAGCACTTAATATTACCACTTTTTTGATTAAAACGGGCTTTAACTTTGAAAAATAGTAGTTTTTTGAAACACCGAACAGAATGATGCCTACTCAGTATACAGCGCCATCTTCTGATCCAAATGAAAAAGAGAAGATGTATTTGGGACATGGAATGCACCGAGTACAAAAACAGAGTGTTAAAAAAATCTGCCTGGGAAGAGCTGGTGGACATATTTGCTGATAAAAATAGCACACCGGAAGAGAATACAGAATTAGGTAAATATGAATAGTTTATTTATTATCATTATTATTGTTGGGAATAAGATACAATATCAGTTTCAAATTAAATTTATTTAACTAATATTATGGCTTATTCCCAATTAAAATGGTAAATTTGCGTAAGATGCCACAAGAAAGTAGCTTCAGAACAATTTATTATTTTATTTTTTAGAAATTTACAGAAAAACACTTACAATATTATATTTATATAATATGTATAGCCTAGTCAAATAAAATAAAATTAAAAATGTAATTTCGTACAGCTTGGAATAACTTTTATATCAAAGTTTAGGTCAAAACAAGATATTTTCAAGAAAGTCATTAAAATGATTCATATAAGGGGATCATTCTTTAAAGAATGAAAAATTGGTCATTTTTGCACAAAGTTTACTTTTTTAACTGTTGCTGTAATTAATGTTTTTATGAAGGTTTTTGCGAGTTTTTTCTACAAAGGTGAAGGAAAAGCCTTCATTGAAGACTTACTAAAATAAAATTTGATCTTTTGTTTATTTACATAATTATAAGCAAAGAGTCAAAAACACATTTGCAAAAATTATTTTGATTATAATAAGCATTATAATAGTTATTTATGATATAAGTGTTAAAAGTACAATTTTAAGGCACGCATGTGAAGGTTTGCAGAATGAGCGAAGCGAATTCTGTAATTCACATGTGTGCTTTAAATATGTATTTTTAACAGGAATATCATTCTCTAATTCTTCTTCAAATTCTCTAATTGCGCAAATTGTACTATTAATATTATAATGTTAATAAATGAAATATAAATATTTTGACGTTTGTTTTCAAAATTTGACATTTTACTTTTAACTGCATTTCAACTTGAAATAACAGAGAAACTGTCGATTTTAGGTGCATAATGATACTAATAACTTTTGTAGTGCTTAAAAAGACCTTTAAAATCAGCAATACTAAATGTCGATTACATTTAAACTAAGCGAGATATTCTGCAAAAAAGTTGATGGCTAATGTATTTTAAGAAGAAATGAGAAGTATATTTAACCCCTCATCCATCAGAATTTAAATACGTCGTTTTCCCTCTACAATATTTTTTATTATACTGTTATTTCTATGTTAAAAAAGTTGGACTAGATTAAAATGAATGGTTTTTGAAAAAAATAAGATCAAATTATAGACCGCATTTTTAAATTTTCTTAAAAATCTTCCTTTTCCTCCATGTAACTCGAAAAAGATAAGAGATACGAAAAAAAGATACCAAACAAAAATGTAGGGCTTTTTCAGATAAAAAATTTCTTTTTATTTTTCATTACTGTATCTCTTATCATTTTCAAGTTACATGGAGAAAAAGGAAGATTTTTAAGAAAATTTAAAAATGCGCTCTATAATTTGATCTTTTTTTTAAACCATTCATTTTAAACCCGTCCTACTTTTTGACCATAGAAATAACACTACAATAAAAGGTATTGTGGAAGGAAAATGATGCATTTACATTTTGGTGGATGGGGGTTAAAATTACTTTTCAATTTTTCTTAAAATACATTAGTTATCAATTTTGTTTGCAGCATATCTCGCTTAGTTTTAACGTAATGGACCTTTAATATAGCTCATTTTAAAGATCTTTATAAGCACTACAAAAGGTATTAGTAGCATTATACACATAAAATCGACCGTTTCTGTTATTTCAAGTTGAATACACCAATTTGAGAATGTACCAAAAAACAAACTATTTTCACCTACCATATCTCTTTTTGTATTATAACTAGAAGATTTATGAAGGCAAGTGTCTCTTTGTTTTTTATAACCTACAAAAATGTTTAATATAGTTTTTTAGTTAGATGTATAGTTTTTAAGGTATTCGCAAAAAACCGTTCGAAAAGGTATTATGTTTCTATGAAAATGGCCAATTTTCAACCACGAATATCTCAAAAAGTATTGAGTTTTCAAAAAAAAATATAGAACAGTTTTTGCTTAGAATTAGCTTCTCTAGCGAATTCCGTGGTAATTTTACCCAAAAAATTTTCCACCCTTAAGAAGGGGTGGGAACCACCCCCCAAGATAAAAGCACACATCGGCATAGGGTAGACTTTGAATTAGGAAATAAATAGAGGCTAGGCCCAAAATTTTATTAAAATCCATGCAGTAGGATAGAATTCGGAGGTAATATCATATTCTTGCTCCCATGGACTGGCGTAAAATAGTGATGTTTGTAGAGAGCTTTAAGTTATTTAATTTCTGTTCACAGACCATTTAATAAAAGTTAATAGTTTTCGAGATTTAAGTAAAAATGCGGGAAAAAGCAGAAATTTTTTTTAAAATTTATCTCAATCTTTAATTATATGTAATTATGTAAATAAATAAATGATAAAATTTAATTTAGTGTCTAAGTCTTACATAAAAGCTTTTTTCTTCAGCTTTTCAGAAAAAAGCCTCAAACTTTGTGAATTACCGCAGCAGTTAAAAAAGTAAATTTTATGAAAAATAACCCTTTATCATTATAAGCAATGATTCCCTTATATGAACATATACTTTCTTGAAGATATCTTTTGTTTTCACCAAAAATTTGATATAAAGTTTGTTCCAACCTGATAGCACCAACAGTTCTTACAGTAAACATAAATTAAAATCATATTTTCAGGCCTTACTATTTCAATGGTTAACACACCCATACACATCTTGCGCTAAGGAATATTACTACTTATTTCACCATACGGTCTTGCCATGGCAGTTTCCCATCCTCTACAAAGTGCTGCGCGAACTTGTCCCTCACATTTCGTGCGTAGTTACTTGGCGTAAGCACTTGTCCCGTTCCAATATTTTGAAATGGCGTTTGATAATACGTATCTTCTGTCCTTAAGCCACCTCGACTTCTGAGAAAATTTTGAAGGACGCAGCATGCCAAAACAATTGACTCAGCAACGTCTATGTTGACATTCAGAGGTCTGTGAAATATTTGCCACTTATTTGCCATTATGCCAAAAGTACACTCTATGTACCGGCGAGCCCTTGAAAGCCTATATTTAAATTTTTTTTTCATGAGAAAGTTGATTTCCCACGTAAGGACACATCAAGTTTTTGGAAAGACCAAAAGCGTCGTCACCAACGAATACGTAAGGTAAACTTGTGTTATCTAAGTTTGTTATTGGTTTGGGTGCTGGAATATTAAATGTTCCTTCAGACACAGGTTTGTAAAATAATGACTCTTTGAAAATTGATGAGTCGTTACTTTTGCCGTAAGCGCCTACGTCTACATATAGGAAGAAATAGTTTGCATCACATACAGCAAGAAGAATGATTGAAAAGAAATGTTTGTAGTTATGGTAAAGAGATCCACTATTACTGGGTTGCACAATCCTAATATGCTTCCCGTCTACTGCTCCTATGCAGTTTGGGAAATTTGCGTATTTGAAAAATACATCACTAATTTCTTTCCATCTATCTTCTGAAATTGGGGGCATATGTATGGGTTAAAGAACTCTCCACAGAGCTGTGCATACTTGTCGCACTATATTTGCAATCGTAGATTTTCCCAATCGGTACTCATAATGGAGACTTGCTAATGAGTTTCCTGATGCCAAATACCTGAAAATTTACAGCATATAATATTTTTCAATCCCTATTTTTTATTATATATTTTTTATTTATTTAGCAGATGAAGTAGTGCTTGTCACAGCTAAATGCCTATTAAATTACCAATAATTTAAAATTCATTTGTATGTTACACCTCTATATTTTTTAAGGTCCAAGTTGCAAAAGAAATGGAAAAATCTTAGAGACAGTTTCTCTAAGGAACTAAGGAAACAGAAGACCTTAAAATCAGGTTGCGGTTCAAGTAACTTATGCACTTACGTGTTTTTTGAACGCCTGCAGTTTCTAAAACGGACTGTTTCAAATAAAAGAACCGTAACTTCTTTGGACTAGGAAAATTAACTTGAAAAGGAGAATTTGCTACCAGCTCTAGCTGAACCGACGCAACCAGCTCCAGCTGAAGCGAGACCACCAGTACCATTTAAACCCAATGCTGCTGAAAGGAATAAAGGTGGCAACAAAAAGTTGAAACTGAACTCTGTCGACAGTGAGTTTCTGGATATCATCAGTAAAAGTGTTGCTACCAGAGAAGAAAGGAAGGCAGCGAAGGCGAAAGAAGCGATAGACTATTTTGTACATCACTGTACAAAGAGTTACAAAAAGTACCTGAACATGGACGAAACCGTACAAAAATGAATATTTTAGACGTCATTCAGCGAGCTCAGGACTTTTATACTTCCTCGCACTCGGCTCCGAGTTACCCCTCAGATTCAACCCCACAATCCTATCCCACTCCCTCGCACTAGCTTACAGTTACCCCTCATTCCAACCCCTACAATCATATTCCACTCCCTCACACTCGACCCAGAGATACCCCCCCTTCCAGCCCCTACAATCCTATCACACTCCCTCGCACTCGGTTCAGAGTTACCCCCCATTCCCACCCCTACCAAACTACAACCAGAGGAGTTACGGGACTCAATATCAAGTAAACCAACCTCCTCCAGATGCCTTCGCTGGGCATGGGTTTAGCAGACAACCTACAGCTGCTGCTGGTGCACCTCTTTTACAACCTGTCTTCAAAGACGCAGGAGCCAATCTGCAAAGATTGCAACCAATGCAATCAGGTGCCTCCTCCTGTAACGGTCCACCCGTTATAATATAATTTTAGCTCTTTAGCTAAAATTTAGATTTAGTTAGGTTACATCTCTGTTACTTAGTCTGTTAGCAATATTTATTCTGACTTATTTTGATTACTTAGTTTGGATAGGTTCATATTACCGGATGAGGGTGTATGTAGACCTAATTTATTTATTTTGTGCAGTATTAGTTACCATTGGATCCAATAATTTAGTTTATTTAGTATTAGTAAGAATGGGTCCATAAATTTGCCTGATCGTTCTTCTTTGGATATACTCTTATATAAATCTGGTGTCCATTGATAGTCCGATTCTGGATAAGTGTCCGATTCTTCATTTATTTTGTGTATTTGGTTGGATAGGTTCGTATCACCGGATGTGGGTGTACGTAGACCTGATCTGTTTATGTGGTTTAGTATTGGTGTGAATTGGTCCATAAATTTGCCTGGTCGTTCTACTTTGGATATGCCTTTTATGAATCTGGTGTCCACTGATAGTCCGACTTTGGATTAAGTGTCCGATTCCACATTTATTTTGGTTATTGAGTTTTGGATTCCTTTGGTATGTTTATTATTGGTATTATTTGACATTAGTGAGAATTGTTCCATAAATCTTCCTGATTGTTCTTCTCTGGATATACTATTATGAATCTGGTGTCCATTGTTAGTTCAGTTTTGGATAAAGTGTTCAATTCTTTACTTATTTTAGTTACTGTTTTTTTATTCACTTTGATATATTTACTTGTGATATGGTTCGAATTGGCTCACACCTTTTCCTGGTTGTTCCGTCCTTGGATATATCCTTTATAAATCTTATGTCCATGGATAGTTCAATTTTGGTTTGGTGCCCAATTCGACACTTAGCATTATTATGAACTTTAGTGCAATATTTAGTTCTGTTTTGACTTTTAAGCAATATTATGTCAATATTTGGTAGCAGAGAGTAACATAGTAACATTTTAGTATGAATTTGAGTCATATATTTGTTTATTTTTCCTTGATCATTAGTTTATGCTCCTTGGTAATCTTGCGAATCAACGTGGATTGTTAGACTAGTGTAAATTTTATTTGTTATATTTTGAGGTTTAAAAAAAAAATTTCTTTGATAAATTTTTTTCCCGAGTAGAAGGGGATTGTAACGGTCCACCCGTTATAATATAATTTTAGCTCTTTAATTATTTTTTATAATTATTTTCTCTTGACCTCCCAATTAATTTCTGTAACTTTCTCGTAAAGGACCACTTATGTGACGTCACACGTCGACGTCTGCGGAACAATTGTAGAATCGTTCCGTGACATTTAATTCATGTTCTGTGGTCGTTTGAGATGCTCCTCTTGGAAGGTGAGGGAGAAGTTCCGTGGCACGTGGCACTTGTGGTTGGAGATTCAACGAGCATGGATGGGTGGCGTGTGCAAATAGTAGGTCAAATTTAGAGGTTAGACCTCCAATATGTGAATTTTGGAGTTTGGATCACCAAAAACTTATTTGTGGAAGGAATAAGTAATTAATCCAATGGGATTTCTGCACAACATCATCGTATCACACGGTAAATAGCAATATCTGTTTTTTATAAATAGTTTTTATAACCACCTGTTGTCACTCTTTTTCCAGGTGACAAAATATATATTCTTTCTGATGTGTGCGATGTGTAAATTTAATCAGTGAATTGTTCTTTTAATTATTCTATTATCTATAAGTAATATCTTTTAATTAGTCCCATATCTATAGATAATATTCATCCAGAGAAAATTCTAATAGTTTTAATTTTTTTTGGTTATACTAAAGTAACTTCTAATATCATTTATAAGTACCCTATAATAATTACTTTAAAGAAATCATATTTATTCCAAATCCACATGTCTGTAATGAGAACTCACATAAACTTTGTCAAGGTCAAGTACTTCAGTAATTAAGAGGTCTCTTTTTGTGTGTTTTTTTATTACTATCTATTCAAAAAAAAACACTTTCCTAGTTTTTCTTCCTTTTCTTTGATTTATTGTATACTTGGGAAATTGAAATAAACGGGAGTTATTGTTTTTTGTAGCCACCCATGTGAGAACTTAAAACACCTCGAAACACCGTGAGGCCAATCTCCAACCATAAGTCGCCAGGGAATACGTCTTTTTGGGAACAAGCTATGGGAGCGTTCCAGCTCAATTTTCGTCTTGGCACCTGGGCCTACAGGAGTCATGGGGTCGCACCATCCTGGTGCATCATTTTCTAGGATGCAACCGCAACCTCGCTTGGGAACATTTAGTGAGGTGTTTTAGTAACTATTGGTTTTTTTTTATATTTCAGACATTTGATTTAATGCACCATGTTAATTAATTTTTTTTCCAGATTTAGGTTACCTCTGGTTTTTTTTTGACATATTTTTGTATATTAGATTATTTGGTTCCCAAACTTTGTATCTACGGTAACTTCTTGTGCACAGGAATAAGCCTAGAAAAAATTAGGTTTTTAATACTTTATTATTGCTTTGATATTGGTTTATGTAATTCGGGTAAATTTATTTTGTAATATTACTAGCTTGTTTCCCAAATATTTTACTGTTATTCGCTTTATTCCATTTGTTCGGTTAATTTAGGTCATCGTCGGTATTTATCTCAACTTCATTTCTACTTTAGTCAATTGTATATTTAACTTTATTTATTCATTATTGTATTTTCCCTTAGTGAGGCTTGGGCCTATTTATTTGTATTATTTTCATCTTTGTCGGTTTCATTTAGTTGTACGTAGCAAGCGTACTATAACCATTTGGTAGAAGACTCATGTGAGTGTACCCTATATGTAAGCAAGAGGTATCTAATTTTGTAAAAGATAACATTAGTGTTGTTGTATTGTATAATATCCTCTTTAAAATATAACTTTTTGTATAACTTATGTCATTTTAGAGTCACAGCATAATATGAACTTGCTTAACTCAGAGATTGTTAAAAATCTGGTAGTTATTTTTAATAAATATGTATTTATTTTGTATATCAATTATTTTATTATTCCTTTATGTTCATTATTACAGGTTTAATATATTTAAGATTTGAAAGCAGTGTAAGATACCTGGGAAAATGATCGAAGATCATTTTCATGGCGCCCATGATTTGTTAGATTTATTTATTTTGGTCGTTTTTAGTCATTATTCATCTCCATTCATTTTCAGCACATTATTCTTATTTTATTATTTCATCTTTTAGTCATCATTACTATCTATATAGAGCTACTGTTCTTCGACAGGCATGCAAATGAGCCGTATCCATCCTTGAGTGTCAAGTTGCTCTCTTGCATCTATAGCTAGCCAACTCTATTCAGTTTGCCTCTGTCTCTTCCCACTTCTACTTCTATCCCTTCTAATTCCCCTTTCTTCAGTACTACTGCAAAGTAGTATTTTTTATTTTTCTTACTTCGGCTTCTCAACGTAGAAGTCACTTCACCCTTTTCTTTACACACCCCACATTCTCTTCTTTTCATCCCAACTATTTAGTCACCTTAGTCTAGTCTTTTCTCTTTTTTTTCCTTACGTCTGTTGGAGTATATCTTTCTTTTTACTTTCACTCCAACAGAAGTTTTCTTATTTTTGTTACACTCCGAGCACTTAGCTGGATCTAGCCAATCTTTAGCTGCATCAGAGGAAGAAGCAGAAAACTTGAAAGAACGCCAACAGGACTCGCCAAGAGAAAGTATTCATTCCGAAACTGGATCTGAGCATTCTGACATATACTAATTATTATAGATTATACAGTGAGGACGTTTGAGTTGGAATAAATTTATTATCTCGAGAATGGGCGAATTTGGAGAAAAATCCTGAGACAGGTCGATTTTTATTTTTAAATTATGACTTTTTGGTATATACATATATCATACTAGTGACGTCATCCATCTGGGCGTGATGACGTAATCGATGATTTTTTAAATGAGAGTAGGGATCGTGTGATAGCTCATTTGAAAGGTTATTTAATTCTCTATTCAGTAATATAAACATTAACATAATTATTTATACAGGGTGTACAAAAAAAAATTATTAAACTAATTTACACAAAAAGAAGAACATAAGCAATTTATTTAATTCAAAATACATTTTACTGTTGTCAGAAAAACAGGTACTTAATAATGTTTATTTCACAAATAAACATTGCTTTTCGCTCAAATTTAATGTTCAAACTACTAAAGAGGCAGGTGGTTGGCAGTTTTAACATTGAATTTAAGCGAAAAACTATGTTTATTTGTCAAATGAACATTTCTTTCTGTTTTCTGACAGCACTAAAATATATTTTGAAATAAATGAATTACATAGATTCTTCTTTTCGTCACAATTTAATTTTAAAAAAAATTTTGGACACCCTGTATAATATAAATAATTATATTAACGTTTACATTACTGAATAGAGAATTAAATAACCTTTCAAATGAGCTATCACACGACCCCTGCTCTTATTTAAAAAATCATCAATTACGTCATCACGCCCAGATGGATGACGTCACTAGTATGGCATATATACCACAAAGTCATAATTTAAAAATAAAAATCGACCTGTCTCAGGATTTCTCTCCAAATTCGCCCCTTCTCGAGATAATGAAGTTATTCCAACTCAAACGTCCTCACTGTATATAATAATTATAAATAATAATAATTTGCATTTCTCAAGTTAAGTTATAGTCATAGTTTTTTAATGTTTTAGTTTTTTCAGTTTAATTTTTTTAAGTTTTCCCTATAAATCCAAAGAAATTTTATTATACAGTCAAACCCTCTTTTTCGAAATTAATAACTTTTCCCAAACTTGCTCTGAATTCTCAAACATTTACAGATATATAATTATGTTTTATATGATATTAATTATAACTAATAATGGTTTACATTTCATAAGTATAGTTTTTTTAATGTTTTAGTTTTTCGAGTTATAATTTTTTAAAGTTTTCCCTATAAATCAAAAGAGATTTGATTACACAGTCAAACCCGCTTTTTCGAAATTAATAACTTTTTCCCAAACTTGCTCTGAATTCTCAAACATTTACAGATACAGTAGAACCCCGCAAATCCGAACGTTCGGCAAATCCGAACCAATGGAAAGTGAAAAAAATTTAAAAATTCAAGACAAAAACATAGAAACATGTGTATTATACAGAGTAAAGCCACAAAATTGAACAATATAGGATTAATAGGACTTCATTTAAAATTTCTTAAAAACAAATACGTACTTTAATATCTGTGGCTTGGTACAAGAAGTGCCTAAGTCACTTTTTTTCACTTTTGACATTTTTGGTCTAAGTGTCTTAAAAAACCACAACGGTTTCATTGCAAGACATGCCTAAGTCTATCTAGCCTTATAAATCACATTTTCATCAAATCAAGAAGTACCTATGTCTCAAAGTCTCGTTTAGTACTAGACTAGAAGGTTAGTACTAGAAATGCGTATGTAGACATAGGTTTTCTGGTTAAACTGAAAATTGGTACAAGAAATTCATAAGTCGACTTGGGGATTGAGATTTAAATTTTTAATGTCAGAACTGCCTATGTCGTAACAATCACATCTTGTTTAAATGTATGGTTTTTTTACCGGCAACATCGCAACGTCTGCTTAACGGTTATTTTACAAATATTTTTGATAGGTATAATTTGTGCAGTCTATGTCTAATTTGAAGATAATAAATTTGTGGTCGATTTGATTTTAGTGCTAGAAGTGCGATCGGTATAATTAATTAATATTGATACAACTTCTGATTTGCAAGAACAAGCAGTTCATAAAGAGAATTATAGCCAGCATCTTGACATGGCAGATCGAGCATACAAGGAGAAAATAATATCCGAAGCTGTAATTCTGAAATTGTTGCATTTTTGTCATTCGGTTTAGAAAAAAGCTTAGCTACACCCCTGCTTCAAAACAATATTTCTATTCTATAAAAGATTGTTACGTTTGTTACGTTTGGGACGAATCAATAGGCGCTAGAGGAGGACAAGAAATATCATCTTGTTTGAGGCACAATATTCTTTACTTACCGACAAATTAAAGAAATTAACATGTACAGTGACTACTGTTCAGGACAAACAAGAAATATTTATATGGCTGTTACGTTGTGTCTTTTAATAGAAGACTTTAACAGAAATGGAAGATCTTGTGATCTATCGTAAATTTCTTGAACCGGAGCATAGATACATATCAAGAAGCGGATACAACTGTCAAACTAGAAGTACCTACCCAGAGACTGAGCGAACTTAATTATAATAGTTCCAAGAAATCTTTCTATTGAAGTTATAGAAATGGAACTAAAACATTTCCTGAACTTCTCACAAATTCTTAAAAATCACTATGTGCATCGCAAAATTAACACCGGCAGCGAAAATATTTCCTGGCTTCAAATAAAATGGTTACAGTATCGCATGGATGCACTTTCAAAAGTTTCTTATAACACTTCTTTTGATTCGGATTATTTTAAGGCAATGGATTTATCAAGAAAGAAAGCAACATGTTCTACACGTTCAGCACAATTGTCTGGGTTCGCATCAAGCAGTACTCCACGCGAAGCTACGCTAACCCCGCTAACCAATCAGAAATTTCCACTATCAGATAAAAAAATTAAAGACCTCAAGGGCTTAATGCCTTACATTTCTGAATCTAGCAGGTACTTTTACGAATGTATTTTTGCTAGACCAGCATCAGCCCAAGCTGTAGATAATAATTATTTACCTGACGAGCACATTTATGAAGATGATATGTAAACACCAGGAATTTACTTGTCCATCTTTATTTTTAAGTAGAATATGTATCACAAATAATTTGTATTAAATTGCCTATGTCAATACACAATTAATAATTTACCTAAAATTTTATCCTAAAAATGTCAATACACAATTAATAATTTACCTAAAATTTTTATTTCAATAAATGACTATGTCACTCAAAAATACAAAAAAAGAAGAATTTTTGTTAAATTTTAACTACAACTTATAAACTAATTTATTGTCTCAACAAAGTAACATAATCGGTGTCAAAAATATATTAAATAAACTATTTGAACAACAAAAAAATTTTAAGGGAGACAAATTTGGCCGTACTGAAAAACATCAAATATTGACTTAGGCACTTCTTGTACCAAACCACAGATATAATATACAGGGTAGGAAGAAAGTATGGAAACACGGTAATTTCTCGGAAACCGCTTGAAGGATGGTTATAAATTTTGGTGGGTAAGGGTATTCTAATACGGCCGATATTATAGTGGTAATTACATTGTTGTCAAATCTTCCGTTTTTCTGGAAATCTAATGAACATTCTTATTTTAAATAAAACACCCTGTATATTTTTTGCGTTTTGAAGTCCTTAAGAAATACTGATAATTTTTCATGTTACGTTCCCTATACCTAAATGCCATAATGTCGGAGTTATTGCTACATTTATTAAAAAAAATGTTTTAACAAATTATACAACTTTATTTTTTTGGACCGGGTAGATATTATTTTAGGTTCTTTGGGTCATTGGCAACAAAAAAGGTCTTTTGTAATTTTCCTTAAAAGTTAATCGTTTCCGAGTTATAAACAATTTAAAACTGAAAAAAAATCGAAAAATGACGATTTTCTGGGTTCCAAAACATAAGTAAAAAATGTTATTTTTGAAACTATGAAGTGCCTAAACTCAAGTTCAAACCTTATTTTATCAGATGCCGATAAGTGACTTGGTCTTATTTCATTCTAAAATATTATTTTTCAGTTGTTAATGCAGCCCGATAGCCCGTCCTCGCATATTAGCTTTATTGACAATTAAAAAAAAACAATGTTTTAGAATAAAATATGCCAAAAATTCTTATAGAGATCTGATACAAAAAGGTTTGAGCTTGAATTTAGGTACTTCGTAATTTTAAAAATGATTTTTTTACTTGTGTTTTTAAACCTTGAAAATCGTCATTTTTTGATTTTTTTCAGTTTTAAATTGTTTATAACTCGGAAACGATTAACTTTTGAGGAAAATTACAAAAGACCTTTTTTGTTCCCAATGACCCAAAGAACTTAAAATAATATCTACCCGGTCTAAAAAAATAAATTTGTATAATTTGTTAAATTTTTTTTTTTAATAAATGTAGCATTAACTCCGAAATTATGGCATTTAGGTATAGGGAACATAACATGGAAAATAATCAGCATTTCTTAAGGACTTTAAAACGCAAAAAATATACAGGGTGTTCTATTTAAAATAAGAAAGTTCATTAGATTTCCAGAAAAACGGAAGATTTGACAACAATGTAATTACCACTATAATATCGGCCGCATTAGGACATTCCTAGCCACCAAAATTTATAAAAATCGTTCGAGTGGTTTCCGAGAAATCACCGTGTTTCCATACTTTCTCGCTACCCTGTAGATAAAAAGGTTAAACATAAACTTAATTCGGTTCTCTCGTAGTCAACTTGAGTCCAAAAATATTGTCCACACTCTTGCGAGAACGTTTGGTTACTCAAAATCACAATGAAAGCTTTGAACTACCAGTTAAGGCTAACTTTCGGATAATCCGAACTTTTCGGAATCCGAACAGGCTGTCCCCCCAATTAATTCGGATTTTCGGGGTTCTACTGTACATAATTCATTTATACAGAGTGGGCTAAACAAAAGAGGCCACCCCGGTATTTGGCAGTATTTATTAGATTTTAAGAAAATAAAAAGACATTTTTGATCTAACGGGGACACATTTTTACGGTACAAACATCTGTCATTTTTCAACTCCCTCCCTTCCACTTCCCCCATCCCTTAATTTTAAATAGGGAATAGTGGCCGCGTGCTAGCTCATTTGAAAGGTTATTCAATTCTCTATTCAGTAATATCAACATTGAAAAACATTTATAAAGGGTGTCCAAGAAAAATTATTTTTAATTAAATTAATTGACACAAAAAGAAGAATGTATGTAATTTATTTAACTCAGAATACATTCTACTGCTGACAGAAAACAGAAAAAAATGTTTATTTGGTAAATAAATACTGTTTGTTGCTTAAATTCAATATTCAACCTACCAGCAGGTAGATGGGTGGAAGCTTGAACATTGAAATTGTTCAAGGGTGTCTATTTATCAAAAAAACATTTTTTTCTGTTTTCTCTCAGCAGTAGAATGTATTCTGAGCTAAAGAAATTACATACATTCTTCTTTTTGTGTCAATTAATTTAAATCAAAATAATTTTTCTTGGACACCCTGCATACATTTCTATTTCGATGTTGATATTACTGAATAGAAAATTGAATAACCTTTCAAACGAGCTAGCACACGACCCCTATTCCCTGTTTAAAAATAAGGCGTGGGGAAGTGGAAGAAAGGGAGTTGACAAATGACAGATGTTTGTACCGTAAAAATATGTCCCCCTTAGATAAAAAATTGACCTGTTTTTTATTTTCTTAAAATCCAATAAATACTGCCAAATATCGGGTGGACTTTTTTATTTGGCCCACTCTGTATAATAATAATTATTATAAATAATTGGTTTACATTTCTTAAGTATAGTTTTTTAATGTTTTAATATAGTTTCGATCGCCAAGTAAAATAAATACATTATTTTAAATGCGAGAATTCACGAATATGAAGAGTAGGATACTCTGTTCTCTGTACAGTAATGAAAAATAAAACCGATTATACATAAACAGATATAAACAGAATTTTTGTTAAAAAAACCCTACATTTTTGTACTGTATCATTTTTTTTCGTATCTATTATTTTTGAGTTACATGGAGAAAAAGGCAGATTTTTAAGAAAATAAAAATGCGCTCTATAATTTGATCTTGTTTTTTTTTTTTTCAAAAACCATGTACTGCGTATGTGTTTATTTTGACCAAAAAATTTTCCATCCCCGAGATGGGGTGGGAACCACCCCCAAGATAAAAGCGGCATAGGATATAGGGTAGACTTTGTTTCTTGAGGTTCTTGAGTTCGAAGCCAAATTGAATATTTTTAATGCCTAATTTCCTCATTGACTGCACTATTCAAAGTACAATGATTATACCTACAGTCGAACCCAATTTTTTGAAAAGAATACTTTTCATGTTCATAATCCTAAAAATTTAAATTATGTCCGGTTTACCAGGATCTCAGAGGTTAAAAGTACTTTATGACTGTGTTAACAGCACGAATTCGATATTTCCCGACAACTGTAAGTCATAAAAACTAGGTACGTTTTAATTTATCTATAAATTTATATTGCTCAGCTACTTCGTGGGTGGCCATGTAAATAATTGTGGGCGTGTTAACGATTATTCTTCAAGAAAATGTAAATAATATTATGCTGTATATATTTTAATAAGAAACTAAGTATGTATAGATTCTATACATTTCAATAAACGCGTTTGACTGTATAAATATAAAAAGTTAACATAGGTACATAATAAATACCTTAACGTTACAACGAGTTTCTCTTCGGGTGAAATTCAATCCCTCACTGTATTTTCACATGGGGATAAACATTCTTTTAATAAAGATAACAATTCGTCAAAAGATGTTATACTCATGCGAAAATAGTTGAAAAACTTTGGAAGGTATTCTCTCAATTTAGGGTAGATTGTCACAAAAGACCCCATAGTTAACCTATCGTTAATTAAAGGGTGCACCCACCATCTTCTTGGTCGTCTTCGCCTTGCTTTGTATCGACGGTATAACAACCAAATACATGCTAACTCTTCTACCTCCATATTTGTACTGGATGCCGGCTCTGACGCAAACGCGGAGCAACCGCTGTCGTGTGTTCAATACAACCGTCGGCTAACCGCGGCGTCAAACGCTGGCAAACCGCCCCATGTAAACAAAGCGTAAATTAGATCGACAAAGAAAAAGGCAACGACTTGATTTACAAAAATAAATATAAAGGATGATGCTAGTCTGCAAGCTCTCTTATGGTCACAAACATCAAACCCTTCACATTCAAGAACAGAGAGAATCGTCATCTAAAAAAACCACTGTCGAAGTGTTATTGAAGGAACCTGATAGCGACTATATAGGCCACGTAACACCTCAAAATGGTACTGCAAAGACCATCGCATCAACGATTTTTAACTATTTAACAGAAAATCAGGTGTCAGTTAGCGAGTTGACTGCTGTTAACTGCGGCGGTACTGTCGTTAACACTGGGTCCCACAGTGGTGTAATACATTTTATGGAATTGCGAGTACGTCATAATCGACCCTTGCAATGGAAAATATGTCAACTGCATACAAACGAATTGCCACGGCGACATTTGGTTAGATATCTGGACGGAAAGACCACAGGACCTCTATCATTCTCGTGTTCTATCGGCAAACTTATTGAAACTTATGAACGGTTGCCTGTTGTGTGCTACGAAAAATTCAAAGTTAAGTTGCCTGAGGTAAATTTAAAAGAACTAAGCAGCAATCAAAAATATTTATACCAGATGTGCACTGCCATATCTTCCGAAAACTGTCCAAATAATTTAGCGAATAACGCTCCTGGCAAATTATCTCATGGAAGATGGCTAACTACGGCGAATCGTATCTTGAGGGCTTACATCATCATCATCATCATCATTTGGCTCTACAACTCTATGTGAGTCTTGGCCGCGTTTACTATTTCCCTCCATTGTTGTCGGTCCTGAGCAGCTATTTCCCATTGCTGTACTCCCATTTTGCGTAGATCGCTGGCTACTGCGTCCTTCCATCTCTTTCTTGGGCGACCAACTGACCTTTTTCCATCGGGCCTTTCCCAGAATGTGGCGTTTAGAAGTCTTTCGTCACTTGATCTTAGTACGTGACCCGCCCATCGTATTCTGTTTGATTTAATGTAGCGTACTATGTTTTCATCTCCGTATATTGTCTGGAGTTCATCATTGTGTCTTCTTCTCCATTCTCCTGTTGTCTCTTCTCTGCAAGGCCCATAGATAGTCCGCAGTATCTTTCTTTCAAGTACCAGTAATTTTGTTGTTTCCCGCTGATTCAGAGTCCAGGTTTCGCTTCCGTACGTTATTGTGGGACGAATTATTGTCTTATATACTCTTATTTTTGCTGGTCTTGAGAGTATTTTTGATTTAAGTAGGGTCCTTAACGAGTAATATGCTCTGTTTCCTGCAATAATCCTGGCTGCCACGTCCTTTTCATAGTTATTTTCAGATGTTATGATCGCTCCTAAGTACTTAAATTCTTTGACGACTTCAAAATTGTATTCATTAATTGTTACGTTTTGTCTAACCCTTGGTCTTGGGTTCTTCGTAACCACCATGTACTTGATCTTGTCCTCGTTGACCTTAAGACCAACTTCCTTGGCTCCGTTCTCGAATAGGGTGAAAACTTCTTTTGCATCTCTGGTGGATTGTGCAATTGTGTCCACGTCATCCGCAAAGGCAAAAAAACCACTGTCGAAGTGTTATTGAAGGAACCTGATAGCGACCATATAGGCCACGTAACACCTCAAAATGGTACTGCAAAGTACCAAAAATCGTATCTTGAGGGCTTACATTGCAGTAAAGAATCCGCCGCGTAGTTTAAAAATTTTAACAGAGTATATATTCTGCGAGTATATGCTAAGGTTTGGTTTTTAATAAAAACTGTACCAGTGTGTACATTTGGAACTCTTCACCTTTGGAAGCTAATTGAATATTCCAGATATTTAAGTGACGAACTAAAAGCTGTAGTCGACACTGTGATCCAACGAAATGGCTTTTATGGCCATCCTGAAAATATTTTACTAACGATGATCTTCACGTAGTCATACAAGAAAATTAGGATACAAATGGATATTAAAGTGCAAATCGAAAGCGAAATAAAATCTTATAAATTTGAATAACAAATTGGCAAGAGTGCAGATAATCAGAGCTGCTAATGACGAAAAATCTGGCTGATGAAGACATTCAAGAATTTATTAAAATTGGTAGTTATCCAGAAGGAGATTTATGGAAGTTATCCTGCCATACAAAGGCTGGTCAAAGAGGTGTCAAATTAGTGACGGAGGCATCTTTGGCCGTATGTGGGTTTACTATTAGGGATGGTTGGGTACGTACAACTATAGCATCTAGAAGCAATATGCCAAAGTTTAATAGCAAATCAGTCTATGAAGTAGGAAATTAAAAGTTGCTCGATGGCAGCTACCTCCCCGTGGTGAGTTCTAGGTTATTTTGTATATTTTAAACCACAAAATAAGCAAAGAGCTGCTCCAAAGTGGAAAAGTACTTGGTTGTTTTTAGCCAAAGCTTGTCACGTACGGGGAGCTATAGTATAATGTACATATGTTATAGTATATCATATCGCTGACTATAGTAATGAGTAAGCCTTCACACACGGAAGCATTAGTTCCATGTATGCAGCCTCACTCATTACTATAAGAGCGACATGATATAATATACTATTATATTATAGTGTAGCTCCCCGTGCGTAACAAGCTTTAAGGGCTGGCGGGAGGCCTAAATATATCTAAAAATTAAAAATATTTTTTTTTAGGTAATAAGAGAACCATATTGCATTATTTCATAATACAGGGAAATTAATTTGTGGATTTATTTTCTTTTGTTTTTTGAGAGGGCTGGCGGGGGGCTCAAATAGTGACGAAACAAATTTTAAAAAATTTGTACATGATAATTTTACCAATAGCAACTTTATCAACTACAGGCGTCTTGAAATTAAAAAAAAAGTATAAAAACGACCCACTCTAATATATATGGCACTGGGGCTCATGGCTTTTTAAAAAATCTGGATCTGGCAGTACTACCTAGGTATTGACGACCGGTAAAGAAAGGGTCAATGTTTATCAACAGTAAAGGAGACATCGAGGATAATCCAAAAATGTAAAAATAGACAGGGTGTTCCATTAAAAAAAAAACAAGTTTATGTCACCCTGTCACTACGGGTGGCCCTGTATATTCGAAAATATTTTTAAATTATGGTCTTAACCGTGCTCAAACTTTTACCTAAATAACTTTTTTTCGTATCTCTTACGACAAACGAGTAATTCAGACTTTCGTCACACTAATGCCCCACCCTGTATATTCTGACTAAACAAAAAGATAATCCTAAATCCGGCCCTGACGCGGTAATGTTTATATCGCCTGCATCGCTTAATGAATGAAGACTTTAGTTCGTCCAACGCAACAACAGGTGCAACTTTGCGACGTCAGTAGAGACAAGACGTGCTACACTCCGTAAGACCGATCAGTACAGAAATATGCGCGGTGCAGTTGCGCGTACGGTACCGACCTCATTCCGGCGCTAGACTCCGAGGAGGAGACGTGTCAGGAGCAACCACCCGCCCGCACGCGCGATCAACGGTGTTGCCGGCTGCGCGTTCGGTACCCTGCCGACGGGACGATCTTCGGACGGAATAAGGCGTATTAGCCATTAAAAAGACAAGTAAATATAATTTTGGTGCGCCGTGACTGTGAACAATAAATCAGAGAATCAAATAAGTGAGGTGCGGCGACCTAAAACTAAGTAGTTATAAATTAAATAAATAAGTGTATATAATTAAATTTAAGTGTACATAACTAGGATTAAGTATATAACAGTGTATATAAGTGGGTAATACATACGTAACATGGAGGGGGAAATCCCTCGCATCTCCATGGGACTACACAGGACCCCAGCAAGAGGCAGGAGCCAAAGCGTGGGTCCTGTAGGTACTGAAGCACGGGACCCTTGCCACCAAAAAAGTGACCAGTGCATGGATATGCAGATAAGTGACCAAGAACACAACGATCAACGCACAAGGGACAGCATCATGGAGAAGGTGGAGAAAAAAGACAATATCATGGAGAAGGCGGAAAAAAAGACAATATCATGGAGAAGGCGGAGAAAAGAGACAATACAACCGGAAAACAAGAAAATAACGCAAATACAAAAAAAAAGAGGGAAATTATAATAGAAAACGCGGAGAAAATTCAACAACTGAGGGAAAACACAATCGCCACAGTGTCACGGACAACCCCCGAAGATAGAGGTAAGATTCAATTTAATACAAAAGATAAAATTACGGTTATTGATAACTTTAACGAGATAACTAAACTTTACGACCAACTGATAACACAATTATACCTACAAGAGAACAAAATAACGGACCTACAGGATAAACTAATATGCATGATCAACGACAACAATACCACAGAACACGAGACAACCTTGGCAAAAGAAATACACGACCTAAAACAAACTTTAATAAACACACAAAACACGAACACCCACACAAGGATGTACACACACACACACACACACACACACACACACACACACACACACACACACCAGAAATACAATTAACACTATCCCCACAACAAGCACCACCAACACCCACACAAGCACAAATACCACACGGAACCGCACAAACACGAGTAACCAACACAACACCGGGCCAACAGAACACAACAGAAGGACCACAAATAAAGTCTTACGCAGACATAACAAAGGAAACAGAAAACCCACCCAAACGCGAGGAACCATGGACCACACCGAAGAAAAACAGACGATATGAAACTATGATCACACTAAAAACAGGAGACAACGGAAAATTGATGGACAAATTAAGAGAGACAATAAAACCAAAGGACCTAGAAAACATGAAAATAAAAAGGACGAAAAATGACAACACAATCATTATAACAACAGAAGACCAAAACAAACAAAGAGAGCTACAACAAAAAACACTGACATGCGAAAGCCTGGAAGTCAAAGACGTTACAAAAACCAAAGGCCCCCTTCTGATGATCACGGGCATGGACAAGAGACAGGACAGGGACCAGTTTGCACGGGCAATAAGAGCCGAGAATGAATCCCTGGAGGAACAATTCGGCGATGAAATGGACAAAATAAAAATAGTACACGCGAAACCCTGCTTAAATCCATGGCTGGAAAACGTGATCATAGAAGGACCGACAGACATCATAAAACGGATATTACACAACGGACACATATACTACGACCTCACAAAATTCCGCGTTAGAGAGTACGTGAGTGTCACCATGTGCTTCCGGTGCTGCAGGTTCAACCACACAATTAAACACTGCAATGACCAGAACCCCATCTGCTACAAATGCGCGGGAAAACACGAGGGTGCGACCTGCTCTAGTGGAGCGTACAACTGCGCAAACTGCCAGGTCATGGGCCTGCAGCCCCGGGCGCACATGGCAAGAGACATGAACTGCCCGATACAGAAACATAAAATGGACCAAGCAAGACAACAAACAAACTACAACTAAAGAGACAAGAAAAAACAGAACCAAAACCAACAGAAACTAACACACACAACACAACGACGACATAGACTCTTTCATCCATTTCAACGCAGGCAGAGGCTTGGAGGCAACAGACAAGGTAATACACAAAATGAACACTGACAAAATAGACATAGCCCTCATACAAGAACCCGGCCATAACATCTGGCAAAACACAGACTACATCGCCGTAGGGCTGGACAAGAGGACGAAAGCTCCAATCCTCATAGACAAAAAACTGAAACAGGTCACACTAATAACAAACAGAACCGACGAAAACTCTACGACGATACACCTACAAACGGAAAATACAATATACACAATTGTAAATATATACGATACACCCGGAGGAGACACAAATAATGTACTAGACAGGCACAAGACACACATAGAAAACGACAAACAATACAATTTTCACCGGTGACATGAACGCCAAACACACTTGTTGGGCTGGGGGCATAAATGACAACCGGGGACAAGACATAATAGACTGGAGAACTCAAAATCGCATATACAGCTGGTTCCTAAAAAAACTGATACGACTCTTAGTAAGATTTGATCATTTTGAGCAGTGTATGATGGGTCTGACATTATATTATATTTATTATGACAGACAAATAATAAAATAAATAAACAAACAGCCATTTTTTGAGGTTGAAGTTATCTGACAAATTTTAAAATTTTTCAGTTACAGTGACAGTATGTAAATAATAAGTATTTATCCTTCAAAATATAATAAATATAATTAAACTCATATTCATTATATCACACCTTATCAAAAGCATTTTACAAGAACATAGTCAGCGATTTTGATATGGAGACTACATCAAGATCGCCTATAAATCGTGCTGGTAATTGCCTTGCACCGAGACCAAAAACAAAAAGAAGAAGAAGACAGTACACTGCTCAATTTTCTACAAAATACGCTTTAAGAGTCGTATCAGTTTTTTTTGGAACCAGCTGTACATTAACAACAAACACAACAGTCCACCAACTTTTCTCACCACAAGAGGGAGGAGCTGGATCGACCTGACACTCACAAAAAACACGACAATAAATGACTGGATCGTCCAAGAGGAGAAAACCCTCAGCGACCACCAGTACATTACATTCAATATAACTAAGCACACACAAAACAGAAAAAACACAACAAGAAACAAGCTAAACATTGCACACATTAACAAAACAAAACTGAACACACTGACAACGACAAAGGTTTGGGATTTGTCAGGTAACACAAGCCAAAAAGCGCAGAAAATACAGCAAGACATCATACAAATAACCAAAGAAGCAACCAGAAGAACAAACAAAAACAGAAAACCAAACCAAGTTTGGTGGACTGACGAACTAGAAAGGCTCAAAAAAGAAATAAACAAAAAAAGAAGAAAGTACCAAAAAGAAACGGACCCGATCAACAAAAGAAGAGACGAAATCGCATACATGGAAGGCAGAAGAAGATACAAAGACGCCATAAAACAGGCAAAAAGAACCGCAATCAGGCAATACCTGACAAATCACGACCCAGACAACCCGTGGAACGTAGGATACAAAATCATAAAGAAAAAAGACAACGATAGCAATACACTCAACACTATCAAAAGAGCAGACGGAACTTACACAGTAGATAGGGAAGACACAATAAAATACCTACACAAAAAGTACTTCCCACAAGATCCTACAGAAGCGGACGACGACACACATAAAACACTTAGAACAAAACAGTACCACCAAAACACGAACAACGACAAGGAATTCACACAAGACGAAATAA